>NC_057812.1:102106737-102160442 GCF_018294505.1 Triticum aestivum
GCGGGAGGCAGCTAGGGTTTCGACTGGGGCTGCGGCTCCGCTCGGGCCCTCGCGGCAATAAAGGCCGGCCGGGCCAGGTGTCCTGGTCGGACATGGCCCGGTTAGGTCGGTTTGACTTTTTAAAAAAAATTACGCTGAGAAAAAAACAAAAGGAATACTAAACGGACTCCGATATTCCCAAAATAAATTTTCCCCGGCTTCTAAAATCAAGCCGCACGGGATGAACATTTATTTGGGGCCTAAATGCAATTTTGAAAAACGCGCATTTTTCCTAAATTCAAATAAAATAGCAAATAAATCCAAAATAAAACCATATTTGATTTTTTAATTAAATCCTCAATATTTCTTTATTTTGGGAAAGTCATTTTATTCCCTCTCACATATTTTGATAATATAAATAATTGAAGGTAAAATAAAATAAATAAAATCAAATGATCCTATTTTCAAAATTTGAGAAAACTCAAATATGAAAATAATGAAATCTCCAACTCTCTCCGAGGGTCCTTGAGTTGCGTGAAATTTCTGGATCAACCAAAATGCAAATAAAATATGATATGCAATGATGATCTATTTGTAAAACATTCCAAATTGAAAATTTGGGATGTTACAAACCTACCCCCCTTAAGATGAATCTCGCCCTCGAGATTCGGGTTGGCTAGAAAATAGGTGAGGGTGGTCCTTCAGCAATTCTTTCTCTCGTTCCCAGGTGGCTTCATCTTCCGTGTGGTGGCTCCACTGAACTTTGCAGAACTTGATAACCTTGCTATGGGTGACTCGGCTGGCATACTCAAGAATCTTGACTGCTTTCTCCTCATAGATCAAATCACTATCCAACTGAATCGCTTCCAGCGGCACTGTGTCTCTCAACGGTATATTAGCCATCTCTACGTGGCACTTCTTCAACTGGGAAACGTGGAATACATCATGAACTCCTGACAATCCTTCGGGCAATTCCAACTTGTAGGATACCTCTCCCATATGCTCCAAAACCTTGTATGGTCCTACAAAATGTGGCGCTAACTTTCCCTTAACTCCAAAGCGCTTAACTCCTCGCAGTGAAGATACTCGAAGATAAACACGGTCTTCGACTTCATAAACTGTCTCCTTGCGTTTTGAATCTGCGTAGCTCTTCTGCCTGGATTCGGCTACCTTGAGCCTACTGCGAATCAATTTCACCTTCTGTTCGGTCTCCTTAATCATATCCGGTCCAAACAACTGTCGGTCTCCAACTTCATCCCATGACAATGGTGTTCTGCACCTTCTTCCGTACAAAGCTTCAAAAGGGGCCATCTTCAAACTGGATTGATAACTATTGTTGTAAGAGAACACTGCGTATGGCAAATTCTCGTCCCAACTAGATACGTAATCTAGCGCACAAGCTCTCAGCATATCCTCCAAAATCTGATTGACTCTTTCGGTCTGTCCATCTGTCTGCGGGTGGAAAGTTGTACTAAACTCTAGCCTGGTACCCAAAGTTTCATGCAACTGATTCCAGAACTTTGAGGTAAATTGGGTTCCTCTATCTGATACAATGCTCCTTGGAACTCCATGCAGACATATGATCCTGGTCATGTATATCTTTGCTAACTTGGCACTGGTATAGGTAGTCTTCACTGGGATGAAATGAGCTACCTTTGTCAAATGATCGACTACAACCCATATCGAGTCATACCCTGAACGTGTTCTGGGCAATCCTGTGATAAAATCCATGCCTAATTTATCCCACTTCCATTCGGGTATTGGCAATGGTTGTAGCAATCCCGCTGGCTTCCGATGCTCTGCCTTTACTCTCTGACATACATCACAAACCGCTACATACTCCGCAATATCCTTCTTCATTCCGGTCCACCAGAAAGTATCCTTCAAATCCAAATACATCTTGGTATTTCCTGGGTGAATCGAATATGGTGAATTATGGGCCTCTTGTAGAATCAACTTCCTGATCTCCGGGTCGTTGGGCACATAAACCCGGTCTTCAAACCATAAGGTATCGTGCTCATCCTCACGAAACCCTTTAGCTTTTCCTTTGCTCATTTTCTCCTTAATAGAAGCGACCTCCTTGTCAGTCCTTTGAGATTCTCTAATCTTATCCATCAGAGTAGACTAAATCTCCAATGTTGCTACATAGCCTCTCGGGACTATCTCCAAACATAGCTCATGGAGATTTTCGGCTAACTCCCTTGGTAAATCTCCCATCATTAGGGTGTTTACATGGCTCTTACGGCTCAGCGCATCGGCTACTATGTTAGCCTTTCCGGGTGGTAATGCAATCTCATATCATAATCCTTGATGAGATCCAACCATCTCCTTTGCCTGAGATTCAACTCCTTCTGCGTGAAAATATACTTCAAACTCTTGTGATCCGTGTACACCTCGCAATGGTTTCCAATGAGAAAATGTCTCCAAGTCTTCAATGCATGAACTACGGCTGCTAACTCCAAATCATGCATGGCATAATTTAACTCATGTGGCTTAAGCTATCGTGAGGCATAGGAAACAACTCTTCCTTCCTGCATAAGCACTGCTCCAAGTCCTCGACGTGAAGCGTCACAATACACCTCATAATCCTTGGTCTGATCTGGCAAAATCAACACTGGTGATGTAACCAAACGTTTCTTCAACTCCTGGAAACTAGCCTAACATTCCTCGGTCCATATGAACTTGGTATCCCTCTTCAACAACTCCGTCATAGGCTTTGCAATCTTCGAGAAATTTTCAATGAATCTCAGGTAGTATCCTGCAAGTCCAAGAAAACTTCGGATCTCTCCAACTGTTGTTGGCGCTTCCCAATTTGTCACAGTGTCAACCTTGGTGGGATCTACTGCTATACCTTCTCTGGATATAACGTGTCCGAGAAATCCAACTTCCTTCAGCCAAAACTCACATTTGCTAAACTTGGCATATAACTGACGTTCTTTGAGCTTACCAAGTACCAAACGCAAATGCTCCTTATGCTCCTCTTCATTCTTCGAGTAAACCAGGATATCATCAATGAACACTACGATGAACTTATCCAAAAACTCCATAAACACTTTGTTCATCATGTTCATAAAATATGTAGGTGCGTTAGTCAAACCAAATGACATAACGGTATACTCGTACAGCCCATACCTGGTGGTAGAAGCCGTCTTCGGTATATCTTGTTCTCGAATCTTCAACTGATGGTATCCTGATCGTAGATCGATCTTGGAAAATACCTTAGCTCCTTGTAATCGATCAAACAGATCATTGATCATCGGTAGTGGGTACTTGTTCTTCATGGTTACTTCATTCAATCCTCGATAATCAACAACCATCCTTAACGATCCATCCTTCTTCTCCACTAGAAGTACTGGCGATCCCCAAGGCAAAGAACTTGGGCGAATATATCCTTTATCCAGTAACTCCTTAATCCGCTTCTTAATCTCCTCCAAATCCTTTGCGGGCATCCTATATGGTCTCTTAGATATTGGCCCTGTGACTGGCAAAAGCTCAATCAAAACCTCAATGTCTCTATCCGGTGGCATGCCTGACAACTCTTCTGGAAATACATCAGGGAAATCCTTCACTACTGGTACTTGCTCCTGCACAACTCCTGTTAACGAATTTACTTGAGTCCTTTTCGGCACATGCTGGGATACATACTTGATCCTTCTTCCTTCTGGGGTGGTAAGCAAAATTGACTTACTGGTGCAATCGATGTTTCCTCCATACATCGACAGCCAATCCATACCCAGAATTACATGCAAACCTTGTGATTCCAAAATGATCAAATCCAAGGGAAACACATGCCTACCTATACTCAATGGAACTTGAAAACATCCCTTACTAGCCATATACTCCGCTCCTGGTGAGCTTACTAACATAGGTGTTCTAAGAACTTTGGTGGGAAGGTTATACTTATCCACAAATCCCCTTGATATGTATGAATGTGATGCAACAGTATCAAAAAGAACGAGTGCAGTAAATGATTTAACCAAAAACTTACCGATTACTACATCCGGCCGCTCTTCAACGTCCTCCACGTTAACGTGGTTCACCTGTCCCCTATTGAAAGGGTTCGGCTTCTTCCTAGAGCTTCCATTGCCATTTCCATTCTGGGATTCAGGACATTCATTGGCATAATGTCCGGTCTTCTGGCACTTAAAGCAAGTGACTTGGCTCAGGTCTCTCTTGGCTGGGGTTGATGGGTTGCTACGGTTCTGGCCGTTGCTTCCTCCATTCCCATTACCATTCTTGGTGCCATTGTGATTGTGCGAGCTACCTCCTCCATGGGTATGCTAAAAATGTCCTCCCGGTCTAGGGGTAAAACGTGGCTTCTACTGAGCTCCTGAATTGTACTTCCCTTGTCCATACTTCCTCTTGCGATTCTCAATCTGCTGCTGCTTCCCTTTAATCATAAGGGCATGATCTACCAACTCCCTGTAGTTGTTGAAGGTTTCTACCATCAATTGCATGATCAACTCATCATTCAGTCCTTCCAGAAACTTCTCCTGCTTAGCTGCATCTGTAGCAACGTCATCTGGGGCATAACGTGCTAGCTTACTAAAATCCTCCACATACTGGCCAACTGTCCATCCTCCTTGGTGCAAGTTGCGAAAATCACGCTTCTTCATGGCCATAGCTCCTGCTGAAACATGGGCAGTATGGAAAGCCTGCTGAAACCGGTCCCATGTGACAGAGTCGATAGGGAAAGTGGCGGTGAAATTCTCCCACCATGATGCCGCGGGCCCTTCAAGCTGATGTGCGGCAAACTTCACCTTTTCCGCATCTGTCCATCCTGCCGTGGTCAACTCCCTTGCTGTCTTGCGGAGCCAATCGTCTACTACTATCGGCTCGGTGATACTAGAAAACACCGACGGATTTAGCCTAAGAAAACAGGCTAACTGATCAACAGGTGGTAGTGGTGGTGGTGGGTTGTTGTTGTTGTTCCCCTGATTCTGATTCTGGACTAGCATCTGCATCAATGTGTTCTGCTGCTGGATCAACTGGGTGAGCTCCGGTGGGAAGGTAAATCCGGGATCACGTCTCGGAGGCATCTGAGGTTTTAGAAAAGATGAGATTTAAGAATAGAGAGGGGTCTAGAGAGAAAACACTACCCATATGCACATGAGGCCAAAGCAAACAATTCACTTCATTCAATCGAACAAGGGCATACAATCGATCTAACTATCACAAAAGTTCTCGGACTACTATATTTACATGGTGGACTACTACTACTGTTGGGGTGGTCTACTAGAAATATTCTTCGGTTGTAGACTCCATGATATCTGCTCCTGCTTCATCAACATAGTCATCATCGCTATCATCTCGATCCAAGTCGGTGTCGTTGATGATGATGTAGTCTTCCGAGCGAATCTCCTTGGGTTCTTCTTCTTCTACTGGTGTAGGGCCTCCCATAAATATTTTGATCTTCTTGATCAGACCGTCATTCTTCTCCACTAATACTTCGATTTCCTATTCATAATCTTCACGTGTAGACTTGAGTTCTTCCTCCATTTCCTTGATTCTTATCCTCGCCTTCTTCAGATCTATCATGTCGGCACACATCTGGTTCTCCTGACGTCGAATGTGCTGGTTTAACTCCTGGATAAAAGCTGCAACTGATCTATCCTTCCTGGTGCTGATCATCTCCCAGTGCTCATCTCGGCGCCCACAAATCTGGTAGATTGTATCCTTGAGATCATTGCGGTAAACTTCTCTAATGCGTCCCATGGCAATGTGAGCTGCCATGCTCTTTCCTAGACTCCAGGTTGGTGCATCAAAGGAAAACTCTATGGGCTCAGTGACTGGCATTAACGTCCTTCCTAGAACTTGAACTTGAATCATCCAGCGCTCTTCTTCAGGTAGAGTGGCGTTGTAAGTCCTGGTGAAGCTTGGTACTCCTATGTTCAGATATCTAGTGACTTCCTTCAAGTGACGTCCAAAGGGTGGATCTTCATCTGGTTGCATGAACTTGTTCCTTGCATCTGCCATCCTAAAAGAGTAGAAAAGATGAGGAGTCAGAGTGAGAAGAGTGAGTAGTGATCCAGGGCTTTAGCTTAGTGGTCGTGTCCTACAGTCAGCGTGTGCTCTGATACCATCTTGTAGCGACCAGACCTCAAACGGTCCATTCTCTGTGCTCAGGTGTCATCCCTGGATCAGTAATGCTGACACCACATAGTACTTGAAGGATTTATAACAGAGTAGCAATCCCACACTTATTACATTGAGTGTCTCAAAAGAGAACTTATTACAATAAATATGTCTTAAGGCCATCTAATAACGATAACAGCGGAAGGCTTGGAAGATAAGTGAGTCCATCAACTCCAACGGCGTCACTGAGTATAGAACCACGACCTAAAAGGCACCTTACTCGTCGTCTGAAAAGTCTGCAACATGAACGTTGCAGCCCGAAACGGGTCAGCACATGGAATATGCTGGCAATGTAACACATAGAGAGCAATGAAGGAATAAGACTATACTATATGCATATTTGGCTAGTGGAAAGCTCTATGGTTACAGTTTTGCATAAAGCCAATTTTCCCTACTGCAAAGGAATAGATTTTATTTAACTATCATGGTAGTTGTTAAACATTGAGAGTGTAGACACGCTCTCAATCACTGGTAGAAAAAGGTCCTTTAGTCCCGGTTCGTAAGTTCCGGAACCGGGACTAAAGGCCCTCCACGTGGCCGGTCCACCTTTAGTCCCAGTTGGTAACACCAACCGGTACTAAAGGAAATTTTCTGATTTTTTTTGAATTTTTTTTTGAATTTTTTTTGAAATTTTTTTATTTTCAAATTTCTGAATTATTTAACCTCTAATCTCTAATCACCCCTCATCACTGCTCAATTTAATCTCTAATCACCCCTCGTCATTCCAAATCATCTCACTTCCCGAACGGTCACCCATCCTCTCACTACTCCAGCCTGAGCACGCTTAACTTCCGGGTTCTATTCTCCCTCATTTCCAAGTCTGCACTTGTTGTTTTCCTGACAATAGTAAGATGTCAATCCTATTAACCCTCAGGAATTTAGCTTGAGCATGAAGTCACATATTTCACTGTTTGAGTTTAAAACTATTGCTCTAAAAAACAATAATTTTTTAGTAACACTAATATTTCCTGAATAAGTAGTTTGACCATTGTTTGACCACAGTTTGACCATAGTTTGACCAGATTTGACCAAAATTCAAAGAAGGTGAAATAATTATTTAATAACACTAATATTCTTGAATAATTATTTAGTAACAGTAATACTTCTTGAATAAGTAGTTTGACCATAGTTTGACCAGATTTACTGAAAATTTAAAAAAACTGAAATTTCAGCATAACTTTTTTTCCTTTTGGAATTTGAGGGTTCTAGAAATTTGCAAACAGGCCGTATCACATTGACATCACATTTGAGGATCATCTCATACAATAAAATTTAGCATCATGTCTTGACCATATCACATCACAATATGCCGTGCAAAAACAAGTTAGACATCCTCTACTTTGTTGTTGCAAGTTTTATGTGGCTGCTACGGGCTGAGCAAGAACCGTTCTTACCTACGCATTAAAAACCACAATGCGGTGTTAGTGATTTCTTTTTGATCTTTAGAAAGAACCCTGTTCATTGAATCCGATTCAACTAAAGTTGGAGAAACTGACACCCACCAGCCACCTGTGTGCGAAGCACGTCGGTAGAATCAGTCTCATGTAAGCGTACGCGTAATGTCGCTCTTGGCCGCTTCATCCAACAATACCGCCGAATCAAGAATCAACTAGTGATGGCAAGCAATATGTATATACCCACGCTCATAACTCCTCTGTGTTCAACTCGTGCATATAACATCTACGCATAAACCTGGCTCGGATGCCACTATTGGGGAATGCAGTAATTTAAAAAAAAATCCTACGCACATGCAAGATCATGCTGATGCATTGCAACGATGCATAAACCTGGCTCGGATTCCATCGGATGTAACTTTTCGAGTAGATGATTTTTCATATAAAAAACTTTTTAATCCGAGTTCGTATGCAAAAGTTATGCCCATTTTACAAATTCCAGAGAGATTTTGTAAATAAAGTCGAAATTCATATTTGTAAATTTTCCCAACAACTAGACCACATATCACATGTGAAACTTATTTTATTTTATTTTTATTGACATTTCCATCATTTTCTTTTGTTTTTTCTAAAACTGAAAAGGCGGTCCACGGGGGGAGGGGGGGGAGTTTGAAAATGGGACCTTTAGTACCGGTTCGTGCCATGAACCGGTACTAATGCCTCAAAGCCCATTAGTCTCGGTTGGTGGCACCAACCGGGACTAAAGGTCTAACCTTTAGTACCGGTTGGTGCCACCAACCGGGACCAATGGGCATCGCACCCTTTAGTCCCGGTTCGTGGCACGAACCGGGACTAAAGGGCCCAGGTGAATCGGGACTAATGCCTTAGCCGCACGAGCCGGGATAAATGCACCCATTGGTCCGGGTTCTGGACTAAACCGGGACTAATGGGCTTACCCGGCCTGGACCAAAGCCCCCTTTTCTACTAGTGAATCCCAATTAAACATCATCATTAAAACCCAACAAAATTAATTAGAGTAACATGATGAGATTCACATGATAATCCAAGTACTAGATACTCAAGATGTCCATAAACGGGGACACGACTAACCATGATTAGTTTATACACTCTGCAGAGGTTTGCGCACTTTTCTCCACAAGACTCGATCTCCTCCGTTGGGATTCTCGCACTACATGGTGTTTGAGAAACGGATGACCAAGACATAGTCTTTCAGAAGCGCTAGCACCTTACGATCGGGTAGACCGTTACACCTACTTGCCCCTACATCTGCTAGTCTACCACTGTAAGAGTTCGCACAACTTAATCAACTATGCTAGAGCTCATAGTAGCTTGTGGCTGCACACAGAAGTTTCTAGTATGAATAATCTCATGATCCCTTTGAGCCTGGGTGGCGGTCCAAAAGAAAACAGGCAATCGCTGGAATACCCAGGTGCCTCAATCCACCCAGATGTGTGTTTAGTTGCCACCTTAGATAAACCATTAATTTAACAAGCTCACATCTATCATGGATTTCACTCACCCAATCCATGTCCACTAGCATAGCATGGTGATATAAACAAACGTAGAAGTAACTCCCAAAGGTTTGATAACAGAACAGGTAATAGGCACTACCTCATCTACTACCCAAACCCACAATTTAATTAGATCCTAAACATGCAATGTGTGAGGGTTGATCTAATGCAATAAAAACTGGGTAGTAGGAGGTATGATCAAAGTGTTACTTGCCTTGCTGATGATCCGCAAAACCTAGAGATTCGAAGTAGAAAGCGGCGCACTCCGGGTACTCTATCTCAAACAAACAAGCATACAATAAGTACTCAACTACTGCATAAGTAAAACTCAAATAAGAGATCTAACCAGAAAGTTCAACTTAAGAACTCTGGTTGGCAAAAAGAACCAAATCGAACGAAGCAACAAAAGACAAATGGCAAAAGAAACAGGCTTCGTTTACTATTCTGGATCTATGTCAAATTTTATAGAGAAAAAACTTGATTAGTTGGTTAAACGGGAAAGAGGGTTTCGAGACGAAACTCCAGGCGCTTGAATCGCCTGATTCCGATAAACGAGCAAAAAGTTATACTAAAACGAAAATCGGATCAGAAATCGCGATCACAACAATCACGGATTTAATCCGAGAAAAAGAAAACGACGAACAGATTAACGAATAAATGTTCGTTATCTAGATCTAAACGATGAACGCATTCGTTAAAACGAATGAACGAGCAAACGCTCGCTAAATAAACTAAACCGAAAAAATAAATCAAACCGGAGAAAATAAAAAAACGGATCTAGGTTTTCGAAAAAACCGATCGTTTTTCTTCGCGAAAACCGAGGCAACGGCGGCTACCTCAGGTAGGTACAGCGAACGGCGGCGCGGCTCCGGCGAACGGCGGCGGGAGGCGGCAGCGCGTGGATCGAGGCGGCGGCGGGAGGCGGCTAGGGTTTCGGCTCGGGCCCTCGCGGCTATAAAGGCCGGCCGGGCCAGATGTCCTAGTCGGACACGGCCCGGTTAGGTCGGTTCGACTTTTTAAAAAAAAATTACACTCAGAAAAAAAGACAAAAAGGAATACTAAACAGACTCTAAAAATCCCGAAATAAATTTTCCCCGGCTTCTAGAATCAAGCCGCACAGGATGAACATTTATTTGGGACCTAAATGCAATTTTGAAAAATGCGCATTTTTCCTAAATTCAAATAAAATAGCAAATAAATCGAAAATAAAATCTTATTTGATTTTTTATTAAATCCTCAATATTTCATTATTTTGGGAATGTCATTTTATTCCCTCTCACATATTTTGATAATAGAAATAATTGAAGATAAAATAAAATAAATAAAATCAAATGATCCTATTTTCAAAATTTGAGAAAACTCAAATATTAAAATAACGAAATCCCCAACTCTCTTCGAGGGTCCTTGAGTTGCGTGAAATTTCTGGATCAACCAAAATGCAAATAAAATATGATATGCAATGATGATCTATTTGTATAACATTCCAAATTGAAAATTTGGGATGTTACAACTAGAGTCAATAATCTAGTTCACACTATGTGATTAACACCCAAAAAGTGATCATGTTTTGCTTGTGAGAGAAATTTAGTCAACGGGTCTGCAACATTCAGAGTTGTGTGTACTTTGCAAATTTTCTATGTCTACAATGCTTTGCACGGAGCTGCTCTAGCTAATTGCTCCCACTTTCGATATGTATCTAGATTGAGACTTAGAGTCATCCAGACCGGTGTCAAAGCTTGCACCAACGTAACTCTTTATGATGAACTCTTTGTCACCTCCATAACCGAGAAACATTTCCTTATTCCACTAAGGACATTTGTGACCATTGTCCAGTGATCCACTCCTGGATCACTATTGTACCCTCTTGCCAAACTTATGGTGAGGTACACAATAGGTCTGGTACACAGCATAGCATACTTTATAGAACCTATGACTGTGGCATAGGGAATGACTTTTCATTCTCTTTCTATTTTCTACCATGGTCGGGTTTTGAGTCTTTACTCAACTTCACACCTTGCAACACAGGCAAGAACTCCTTCTTGACTTTTCCATTTTGAACTACTTCAAAATCTTGTCAAGGTATGTACTCATTAAAAATATATCAAGCGTCTTGATCTATCTCTATAGATCTTGATGCTCAATGTGTAAGTAGCTTCATCGAGGTCTTTCTTTGAAAAAACTCTTTCCAAACACTCCTTTATGCTTTCCAGAAAATTTTACATTATTTTCGATCAACAATATGTCATTCACATATACTTATCAGAATTGTTGTAGTGCTCCCACTCACTTTCTTGTAAATACAGGCTTCACCGCAAGTCGGTATAAAACCATATGCTTTGATCACTTTATCAACGTATATATTCCAACTCCGAGGTGCTTGCACCAATCCATAGATTGATCGTTGGAGCTTGCACACTTTGTTAGCACCTTTAGGATTGTCAAAACCTTCTTATTGCATCATATACAACTCTTCTTTAAGAAATCCATTAAGGAATGCAGTTTTGACATCCATTTGCCAGATTTCATAAAATGTGGCAATTGCTAACATGATTTGGACAGACTTAAGCATTGCTACAAGTGAGAAAATCTCATCGTAGTCAACATCTTGAACTTGTCGAAAACCTTTTGCGAGAATTCGAGCTTTGTAGATAGTAACACTACTATCAGTGTCCGTCTTCCTCTTTAAAATCCATTTATTCTTAATGGCTCACCGATCAACGGGCAAGTCAATCAAAGTCCATACTTTGTTCTAATACATGTATCTCATCTCAGATTCATTGGCTTCAAGCCATTTCGCAGAATCTGGGCTCATCATTGCTTCCTCATAGTTCGTAGGTTCGTCATGGTCAAATAACATGACCTCCAGAACAGGATTACCATACCACTCTGGTGCGGAATGTATTCTGCTTGACCTACGAGGTTCGGTAGTAACTTGATCTGAAGTTTCATGATCATCATCATTAGCTTCCTCGCTAATTGTGTAGGAATCACTAGAACTGATTTCTGTGTTGAACTACTTTCATATTCGGGAGAAGGTACAATTACCTCATCAAGTTTTACATTCCTCCCAATCACTTCTTTCGAGAGAAACCTCTTCTCTAGAAAGGATCCATTCTTAGCAACGAATATCTTGCCTTCGGATCTATGATAGAAGGTGTACCCAAAAGTTTCCTTTGGGTATCCTATGAAGACGCATTTCTCCGATTTGGGTTCGAGCTTATCAGGTTGAAACTTTTTCACATAAGCATCATAGCCCCAAACTTTAAGAAATGACAACTTAGGTTTCTTGCTAAACCACAATTCATATGTTGTCGTCTCAACGGATTTAGATGGTTCCCTATTTAATGTGAATACAGCTGTCTCTAATGCATAACCCCAAAACGATAGTGATAAATTGGTAAGAGACATCATAGATTGCACCATATCTAATAAAGTATGGTTATGACGTTCGGACACACCATTACACTGTGGTGGTCCAGGTGGCGTGAGTTGCGAAACTATTCCGCATTGTTTCAAATGAAGACCAAACTCGTAACTCAAATATTCTCCTCCACAATCAGATTGCAGAAACTTTATTTTCTTGTTATGATGATTTTCCACTTCACTCTAAAATTCCTTGAACTTTTCAAATGTTTCAGACTTATGTTTCATCAAGTAGATATACCCATATCTGCTCAAATCATCTGTGAAGATCAGAAAATAATGATACCCACCGCGAGCCTCAACACTCATCGGATGGCATACATTAGTATGTATTATTTCCAATAAGTCAGTTGCTTGCTCCATTGTTCCGGAGAACGGAGTTTTAGTCATCTTGGCCATGAGGCATGGTTCACAAGCATCAAAAGAATCATAATCAAGTGATTCCAAAAGCCCATTAGCATGGAGTTTCTTCATGCTCTTTACACCAATATGACCTAAACGGCAGTGCCACATATAAGTTGCACTATCATTATTAACTTTGCATCTTTTGGCTTCAATATTATGAATATGTGTATTACTATGATCGAGATTCAATAAACCATTCACCTTGGGCGTATGACCTCAGAAGGTTTTATTCATGTAAACAGAATAACAATTATCCTTGACTTAAATGGATAACTGTTTTGCAATAAACATGATCCAATCATAATATGCTTTACGCAAAACACCAAATAACATTTATTTCAGGCTCAACACTAATCCCGAAGGTAAAGGGAGTGTGTGATGGTGATCTTATCAACCTTGGAATCACTTCCAACTCACATCATCACCTCGCCCTTAACTAGTCTCTGTTTATTTTGCAACTCCCGTTTCGAGTTACTACTCTTAGTAACTGAACCAGTATCAAATACTGAGGTGTTGTTATAAACACTAGTAAAGTACACATCAATAACATGTATATGAAATATATACTTTTGTTCACTTTGCCATCCTTCTTATCCGCCAAGTATCTAGGGCAGTTCCACTTCCAGTGACCATTTCCTTTGCAGTAGAAGCACTCGGTTCTAGGCTTGGGTCTAGCTTTGAGCTTCTTCATGGGAGAGGCAACTTGCTTGCCTTTATTCTTTGAAGTTCCTCTTTCTTTCCATTTGCCCTTTTCTTGAAACTAGTGGTCTTGTTAACCATCACCACTTGATGCTATTTCTTGTTTACTACCTTCACCGATTTCAGCATCGTGAAGAGCTTGGGAATTACTTTCGTCATCCCTTGCATATTATAGTTCATCACTAAGTTCTAGTAACTTGGTGATAGTGACAAGAGAACTTTATCAATTACTATCTTATCTGGAAGATTAACTCCCACTTGATTAAAGCAATTGTAGTATCAAGACAATCTGAGCACATGCTCACTAGTTAAGCTATTCTCCTCCACCTTGTAGGCAAAGTTCTGTTAGATGTCTCATACCTCTCGACACAGGCATGAGTATGAAATATCAATTTCAACTCTTAGAACATCTTATATGTTCCGTGGCGTTTAAAACCTTTTTGAAGTCCCAGTTCTAAGCCGTAAAGCATGGTGCACTAAACTATAATGGGCATGGCCATCGCTCCAGGGTGGACGGGTGCTCCACAGATACACGTCGGACAAGCAGCTCACGTGGAGGAGAAAATCGAAAAGGCAGTCGCTTGCAGAACCAAGCGGGCTCTTGCAGAAGAACCGGTTGCCTCACTGCAAAAAGCAAAGAGAAAGAAGGGAATGGAAGAGAGAGAGCTAGTTTTGTTTGGATCGGAAGTGAAAAAAGGTAGTCATGGAGAGAGATAGGTGGACCACTAGGAGATGGTGCTTGCGTTGGATGGGAAATATCCATCCGGTGTCCTCACCAATTTTTTTCTTAGGTGCAGGCTGAGACCACACCTAGGTGATGCCCCCATAGTTTATGCCCTAAGTAGTCATCATACCAAGCTTTGTCAAATGTTCATAACGTGTGCATCTGCTCTTGCAATAGGTCTGTCACCTAGCGATGCATCAAGGACATAATTCTTCTATGCAGCAATGAGGATAATCCTCAGATCACGGACCCAGTCCGCATCATTGCTAATATCATCTTTCAAATTATTTTTCTCTAGGAACATATCAAAAAATAAACGGGGGGCTACATGGCAAGCTATTGATCTACAACATAGATATGCAAATGTTATCAGGACTAAGTTCATGATAAATTAAAGTTCAATTAATCATATTACTTAAGAACTCCAACTTAGATAGACATCCCTCTAGTCATCTAAATGAGCACGTGATCCAAATCAACTGAACCATGTCCAATCATCACGTGAGATGGAGTAGTTTTCAATGGTGAACATCACTATGTTGATCATATCTACTATATGATTCACGCTCGACCTTTCGGTATCTAGTGTTCCGAGGCCATATCTGCATATGCTAGGCTCGTCAAGTTTAACCCGAGTATTCCGCGTGTGCAAAACTGGCTTGCACCCGTTGTATGTGAACGTAGAGCTTATCACACCCGATCATCACGTGGTGTCTCGGCACGACGAACTGTCGCAACGGTGCATACTCAGGGAGAACACTTATACCTTGAAATTTAGTGAGAGATCATCTTATAATGCTACCACCGAACTACGCAAAATAAGATACATAAAGGATAAACATCACATGAAATCAAAATATGTGATGTGATATGGTCATCATCATCTTGTGCCTTTGATCTCCATATCCAAAACACCATCATGATCTCTATCATCATCGGCATGACACCATGATCTCCATCATCTTGATCTCTATCAACGTGTAGTCACATGGTCGTCTCACAAACTATTGCTTTTGCAACTATTGCTATCGCATAGCGATAAAGTAAAGTAATTATATGGCTTTTCATCTTATGCAATAAAGAGACAACCATAAGGCTCCTACCAGTTGTCGATAACTTTATTACAAAACATGATCATCTCATACAATAAAATTTAGCATCATATCTTGACCATATCACATCACAATATGCCCTGCAAAAACAAGTTAGACATCCTCTACTTTGTTGTTGCAAGTTTTACGTGGCTGCTACGGGCTGAGCAAGAACCGTTCTTACCTACGCATCAAAAACCACAATGCAGTATTAGTGATTTCTTTTTGATCTTTAGAAAGAACCCTATTCATTGAATCCGATTCAACTAAAGTTGGAGAAACTGACACCCACCAGCCACCTGTGTGCAAAGCACGTCGGTAGAATCAGTCTCGTGTAAGCGTACGCGTAATGTCGCTCTTGGCCGCTTCATCCAACAATACCGCCGAATCAAGAATCAACTAGTGATGGCAAGCAATATGTATATACCCACGCCCACAACTCCTCTGTGTTCAACTCGTGCATATAACATCTACGCATAAACCTGGCTCGGATGCCACTATTGGGGAACACAGTAATTTAAAAAAAATCCTACACACATGCAAGATCATGCTGATGCATTGCAACGATGCATAAACCTGGCTCGGATTCCATCGGATGTAACTTTTCGAGTAGATGATTTTTCATATAAAAAACTTTTTAATCCGAGTTCGTATGCAAAAGTTATGCCCATTTTACAAATTCCAGAGAGATTTTGTAAATAAAGTCAAAATTCATATTTGTAAATTTTCCCAACAACTAGACCACATATCACATGTGAAACTTATTTTATTTTATTTTTATTGACATTTCCATCATTTTCTTTTGTTTTTTCTAAAACTAAAAAGGCGGTCCACGGGGGGGTGGGGGGGAGTTTGAAAATGGGACCTTTAGTACCGGTTCGTGCCATGAACCGGTACTAATGCCTCAAAGCCCATTAGTCCCGGTTGGTGGCACCAACCGGGACTAAAGGTCTAACCTTTAGTACCGGTTGGTGCCACCAACCGGGACCAATGGGCATCGCACCTTTTAGTCGCGGTTCGTGGCACGAACCGAGACTAAAGGGCCCAGGTGAACCGGGACTAATGCCTTAGCCGCACGAACCGGGATAAATGCACCCATTGGTCCCGGTTCTGGACTGAACCGGGACTAATGGGCTTACCCGGCCTGGACCAAAGCCCCCTTTTCTACTAGTGAATCCCAATTAAACATCATCATTAAAACCCAACAAAATTAATTAGAGTAACATGATGAGATTCACATGATAATCAAAGTACTAGATACTCAAGATGTCCATAAACGGGGACACGACTAACCATGATTAGTTTATACACTCTGCAGAGGTTTGCACACTTTTCCCCACAAGACTCAATCTCCTCCGTTGGGATTCTCGCACTACATGGTGTTTGAGAAACGGATGACCGAGACATAGTCTTTCAGAAGCGCTAGCAACTTACGATCGGGTAGACCGTTACACCTACTTGCCCCTACATCTGCTAGTCTACCACTGTAAGAGTTCGCACAACTTAATCAACTATGCTAGAGCCCATAGTAGCTTGTGGCTGCACACGGAATTTCTAGTATGAATAATCTCATGATCCCTTTGAGCCTGGGTGGCGGTCCAAAAGAAAACAGGCAATCGCTGGAATACCCAGGTGCCTCAGTCCACCCAGATGTGTGTTTAGTTGCCACCTTAGATAAACCATTAATTTAACAAGCTCACATCTGTCATGGATTTCACTCACCCAATCCATGTCCACTAGCATAGCATGGTGATATAAGCAAACGTAGAAGTAACTCCCAAAGGTTTGATAACAGAACAGGTAATAGGCACTACCTCATCTACTTCCCAAACCCACAATTTAATTAGATCCTAAACATGCAATGTGTGAGGGTTGATCTAATGCAATAAAAACTGGGTAGTAGGAGGTATGATCAAAGTGTTACTTGCCTTGCTGATGATCCGCAAAACCTAGAGATTCGAAGTAGCAAGCGGCGCACTCCGGGTACTCTATCGCAAACAAACAAGCATACAATAAGTACTCAACTACTGCATAAGTAAAACTCAAATAAGAGATCTAACCAGAAAGTTCAACTTAAGAACTCTGGTTGGCAAAAAGAACCAAATCGAATGAAGGAACGAAAGACAAACGGCAAAAGAAACAGGCTTCGTTTACTATTCTGGATCTATGTCAAATTTTATAGAGAAAAAAACTTGTTTTAGTTGGTTAAACGGGAAAGAGGGTTTCGAGACGAAACTCTAGGCGCTTGAATCGCCTGATTCCGATAAACGAGCAAAAAGTTATACTAAAACGAAAATCGGATCAGAAATCGCGATCACAACAATCGTGGATTTAATCCGAGAAAAAGAAAACGACGAATAGATTAACGAACAAACATTTGTTATCTTGATCTAAACGATGAACGCATTCATTAAAACGAATGAACGAGCAAACGCTCGCTAAATAAACTAAACCGAAAAAAATAAATCAAACCGGAGAAAATAAAAAAAGAGGATCTAGGTTTTCGAAAAAACCGATCGTTTTTCTTCGTGAAAACCGAGGCAATGGCGGCTACCTCAGGCAGATACGGCGAATGGCGGCGCGGCTCCGGCGAACGGCGGCGGGAGGCGGCAGCGCGTGGATCGAGGCGGCGGCGGGAGGCGGCTAGGGTTTCGGCTCGGGCCCTCGCGGCTATAAAGGTCGGCCGGGCCAGATGTCCTAGTCGGACATGGCCAGGTTAGGTCGGTTTGACTTTTAAAAAAAATTACGCTCAGAAAAAAAGACAAAAAGGAATACTAAACAGACTCTAAAAATCCCGAAATAAATTTTCCCCGGCTTCTAGAATCAAGCCGCACAGGATGAACATTTATTTGGGACCTAAATGCAATTTTGAAAAATGCGCATTTTTCCTAAATTCAAATAAAATAGCAAATAAATCCAAAATAAAATCTTATTTGATTTTTTATTAAATCCTCAATATTTCATTATTTTGGGAATGTCATTTTATTCCCTCTCACATATTTTGATAATAGAAATAATTGAAGATAAAATAAAATAAATAAAATCAAATGATCCTATTTTCAAAATTTGAGAAAAATCAAATATTAAAATAACGAAATCCCCAACTCTCTCCGAGGGTCCTTGAGTTGCCTGAAATTTCTGGATCAACCAAAATGCAAATAAAATATGATATGCAATGATGATCTATTTGTATAACATTCCAAATTGAAAATTTGGGATGTTACAACTAGAGTCAATAATCTAGTTCACACTATGTGATTAACACCCAAAAAGTGATCATGTTTTGCTTGTGAGAGAAATTTAGTCAACGGGTCTGCAACATTCAGAGCTGTGTGTACTTTGCAAATTTTCTATGTCTATAATGCTTTGCACGGAGCTACTCTAGCTAATTGCTCCCACTTTTGATATGTATCTAGATTGAGACTTAGAGTCATCCAGACCGGTGTCAAAGCTTGCACCGACGTAACTCTTTATGATGAACTCTTTGTCACCTCCATAACCGAGAAACATTTCCTTATTCCACTAAGGACATTTGTGACCATTGTCTAGTGATCCACTCCTGAATCACTATTGTACCCTCTTGCCAAACTTATGGTGAGGTACACAATAGGTCTGGTACACAGCATAGCATACTTTATAGAACCTATGACTGAGGCATAGAGAATGACTTTTCATTCTCTTTCTATTTTCTACCATGGTCGGGTTTTGAGTCATTACTCAACTTCACACCTTGCAACACAGGCAAGAACTCCTTCTTGACTTTTCCATTTTGAACTACTTCAAAATCTTGTCAAGGTATGTACTCATTAAAAATATATCAAGCGTCTTGATCTATCTCTATAGATCTT
Organism: Triticum aestivum; assembly: GCF_018294505.1. Lineage (NCBI taxonomy): Eukaryota > Viridiplantae > Streptophyta > Magnoliopsida > Poales > Poaceae > Triticum > Triticum aestivum. Next base: position 102,125,968 of record NC_057812.1, read on the forward strand.
GATGCTCAATGTGTAAGTAGCTTCATCGAGGTCTTTCTTTGAAAAAACTCTTTTCAAACACTCCTTTATGCTTTCCAGAAAATTTTACATTATTTTCGATCAACAATATGTCATTCAAATATACTTATCAGAATTGTTGTAGTGCTCCCACTCACTTTCTTGTAAATACAGGCTTCACCGCAAGTCAGTATAAAACCATATGCTTTGATCACTTTATCAACGTATATATTCCAACTCCGAGGTGCTTGCACCAATCCATAGATGGAGTGTTGGAGCTTGCACACTTTGTTAGCACCTTTAGGATTGTCAAAACCTTCTTGTTGCATCATATACAACTCTTCTTTAAGAAATCCATTAAGGAATGCAGTTTTGACATCCATTTGCCAGATTTCATAAAATGTGGCAATTGCTAACATGATTTGGACAGACTTAAGCATCCTACGAGTGAGAAAATCACATCGTAGTCAACATCTTGAACTTGTCGAAAACCTTTTGCGAGAATTCGAGCTTTGTAGATAGTAACACTACTATCAGTGTCCGTCTTCCTCTTTAAAATCCATTTATTCTTAATGGCTCACCGATCAACGGGCAAGTCAATCAAAGTCCATACTTTGTTCTAATACATGGATCTCATCTCAGATTTCATGGCTTCAAGCCATTTCGCAGAATCTGGGCTCATCATCGCTTCCTCATAGTTCGTAGGTTCGTCATGGTCAAATAACATGACCTCCAGAACAGGATTACCATACCACTCTGGTGCGGAATGTATTCTGGTTGACCTACGAGGTTCGGTAGTAACTTGATCTGAAGTTTCATGATCATCATCATTAGCTTCCTTGCTAATTGTGTAGGAATCATTAGAACTGATTTCTGTGATGAACTACTTTCGTATTCGGGAGAAGGTACAATTACCTCATCAAGTTTTACATTCCTCCCAATCACTTCTTTCGAGAGAAACCTCTTCTCTAGAAAGGATCCATTCTTAGCAACGAATATCTTGCCTTCGGATCTGTGATAGAAGGTGTACCCAAAAGTTTCCTTTGGGTATCCTATGAAGACGCATTTCTCCGATTTGGGTTCGAGCTTATCAGGTTGAAACTTTTTCACATAAGCATCATAGCCCCAAACTTTAAGAAACGACAACTTAGGTTTCTTGCTAAACCACAATTCATATGTTGTCGTCTCAACGGATTTAGATGGTTCCCTATTTAATGTGAATACAGCTGTCTCTAATGCATAACCCCAAAACAATAGTGATAAATCGGTAAGAGACATCATAGATTGCACCATATCTAATAAAGTATGGTTATGACGTTCGGACACACCATTACACTGTGGTGGTCCAGGTGGCGTGAGTTGCGAAACTATTCCGCATTGTTTCAAATGAAGACCAAACTCGTAACTCAAATATTCTCCTCCACAATCAGATTGCAGAAACTTTATTTTCTTGTTATGATGATTTTCCACTTCACTCTGAAATTCCTAGAACTTTTCAAATGTTTTAGACTTATGTTTCATCAAGTAGATATACCCATATCTGCTCAAATCATCTGTGAAGATCAGAAAATAATGATACCTACCGCGAGCCTCAACACTCATCGGATGGCATACATCAATATGTATTATTTCCAATAAGTCAGTTACTTGCTCCATTGTTCCGGAGAACGGAGTTTTAGTCATCTTGGCCATGAGGCATGGTTCACAAGCATCAAAAGAATCATAATCAAGTGATTCCAAAATCCCATCAGCATGGAGTTTCTTCATGCTCTTTACACCAATATGACCTAAACGGCAGTGCCACATATAAGTTGCACTATCATTATTAACTTTGCATCTTTTGGCTTCAATATTATGAATATGTGTATTACTATGATCGAGATTCAATAAACCATTCACCTTGGGCGTATGACCTCAGAAGGTTTTATTCATGTAAACAGAATAACAATTATCCTTGACTTAAATGGATAACTGTTTTGCAATAAACATGATCCAATCATATTATGCTTTACGCAAAACACCAAATAACATTAATTTCAGGCTCAACACTAATCCCAAAGGTAAAGGGAGTGTGTGATGGTGATCTTATCAACCTTGGAATCACTTCCAACTCACATCATCACCTCGCCCTTAACTAGTCTCTGTTTATTTTGCAACTCCCGTTTCGAGTTACTACTCTTAGTAACTGAACCAGTATCAAATACTAAGGTGTTGTTATAAACACTAGTAAAGTACACATCAATAACATGTATATGAAATATATACTTTTGTTCACTTTGCCATCCTTCTTATCCGCCAAGTATCTAGGGCAGTTCCACTTCCAGTGACCATTTCCTTTGCAGTAGAAGCACTCGGTTCTAGGCTTGGGTCTAGCTTTGAGCTTCTTCATGGGAGTGGCAACTTGCTTGCCTTTATTCTTTGAAGTTCCTCTTTCTTTCCATTTGCCCTTTTCTTGAAACTAGTGGTCTTGTTAACCATCAACACTTGATGCTATTTCTTGTTTTCTACCTTCACCGATTTCAGCATCACGAAGAGCTTGGGAATTACTTTCGTCATCCCTTGCATATTATAGTTCATCACTAAGTTCTAGTAACTTGGTGATAGTGACTAGAGAACTTTATCAATTACTATCTTATCTGGAAGATTAACTCCCACTTGATTAAAGCAATTGTAGTATCCAGACAATCTGAGCACATGCTCACTAGTTAAGCTATTCTCCTCCACCTTGTAGGCAAAGTTCTGTCAGATGTCTCATACCTCTCGACACAGGAATGAGTATGAAATATCAATTTCAACTCTTAGAACATCTTATATGTTCCGTGGCGTTTAAAACCTTTTTGAAGTCCCAGTTCTAAGCCGTAAAGCATGGTGCACTAAACTATTAAGGGCATGGCCATCGCTCCAGGGTGGACGGGTGCTCCGCAGATACACGTCGGACAAGCAGCTCACGTGGAGGAGAAAATCGAAAAGGCAGTCGCTTGCAGAACCAAGCGGGCTGTTGCAGAAGAACTGGTTGCCTCACTGCAAAAAGCAAAGAGAAAGAAGGGAATGGAAGAGAGAGAGCTAGTTTTGTTTGGATCGAAAGTAAAAAAAAGGTAGTCATGGAGAGAGATAGGTGGACCACTAGGAGATGGTGCTTGCGTTGGATGGGAAATATCCATCCGGTGTCCTCATCAATTTTTTTCTTAGGTGCAGGCTGAGACCACACCTAGGTGATGCCCCCATAGTTTATGCCCTAAGTAGTCATCATACCAAGCTTTGTCAAACGTTCATAACGTGTGCATCTGCTCTTGCAATAGGTCTGTCACCTAGCGGTGCATCAAGGACATAATTCTTCTATGCAGCAATGAGGATAATCCTCAGATCATGGACCCAGTCCGCATCATTGCTAATATCATCTTTCAAATTATTTTTCTCTAGGAACATATCAAAAAATAAACGGGGGGCTACATCGCAAGCTATTGATCTACAACATAGATATGCAGATGTTATTAGGACTAAGTTCATGATAAATTAAAGTTCAATTAATCATATTACATAAGAACTCCCACTTAGATAGACATCCCTCTAGTCATCTAAATGAGCACGTGATCTAAATCAACTGAACCATGTCCAATCATCACGTGAGATGGAGTAGTTTTCAATGGTGAACATCACTATGTTGATCATATCTACTATATGATTCACGCTCGACCTTTCGGTATCTAGTGTTCTGAGGCCATATCTGCATATGCTAGGCTCGTCAAGTTTAACCCGAGTATTCCGTGTGTGCAAAACTGGCTTGCACCCGTTGTATGTGAACGTAGAGCTTATCACACCCGATCATCACGTGGTGTCTCGGCACGACGAACTGTCGCAACGGTGCATACTCAGGGAGAACACTTATACCTTGAAATTTAGTGAGAGATCATCTTATAATGCTACCGCCGAACTACGCAAAATAAGATACATAAAGGATAAACATCACATGAAATCAAAATATGTGATGTGATATGGTCATCATCATCTTGTGCCTTTGATCTCCATATCCAAAACACCATCATGATCTCTATCATCATCGGCATGACACCATGATCTCCATCATCTTGATCTCTATCAATGTGTAGTCACATGGTTGTCTCACAAACTATTGCTTTTGCAACTATTGTTATCACATAGCCATAAAGTAAAGTAATTATATGGCTTTTCATCTTATGCAATAAAGAGACAACCATAAGGCTCATACCAGTTGTCGATAACTTTATTACAAAACATGATCATCTCATACAATAAAATTTAGCATCATGTCTTGACCATATCACATCACAATATGCCCTGCAAAAACAAGTTAGACATCCTCTACTTTGTTGTTGCAAGTTTTACGTGGCTGCTACGGGCTGAGCAAGAACCGTTCTTACCTACGCATCAAAAACCACAATGCGGTATTAGTGATTTCTTCTTGATCTTTAGAAAGAACCCTGTTCATTGAATCCGATTCAACTAAAGTTGGAGAAACTGACACCCACCAGCCACCTGTGTGCGAAGCACGTCGGTAGAATCAGTCTCGTGTAAGCGTACGCGTAATGTCGCTCTTGGCCGCTTCATCCAACAATACCGCCGAATCAAGAATCAACTAGTGATGGCAAGCAATATGTATATACCCACGCCCACAACTCCTCCGTGTTCGACTCATGCATATAACATCTACGCATAAACCTGGCTCGGATGCCACTATTGGGGAACGCAGTAATTTAAAAAAAATCCTATGCACATGCAAGATCATGCTGATGCATTGCAACGATGCATAAACCTGGCTCGGATTCCATCGGATGTAACTGTTTGAGTAGATGATTTTTCATATAAAAAACTTTTTAATCCGAGTTCATATGCAAAAGTTATGCCCATTTTACAAATTCCAGAGAGATTTTGTAAATAAAGTCGAAATTCATATTTGTAAATTTTCCCAACAACTAGACCACATATCACATGTGAAACTTATTTTATTTTATTTTTATTGACATTTCCATCATTTTCTTTTGTTTTTTCTAAAACTGAAAAGGCGGTCCATGGGGGGGGGAGTTTGAAAATGGGACCTTTAGTACCGGTTCGTGCCATGAACCGGTACTAATGCCTCAAAGCCCATTAGTCCCGGTTGGTGGCACCAACCGGGACTAAAGGTCTAACCTTTAGTACCGGTTGGTGCCACCAACCGGGACCAATGGGCATCGCACCCTTTAGTCGCGGTTCGTGGCACGAACTGGGACTAAAGGGTCCAGGTGAACCAGGACTAATGCCTTAGCCGCACGAACCGGGATAAATGCACCCATTGGTCCCGGTTCTGGACTGAACCGGGACTAATGGGCTTACCCGGCCTGGACCAAAGCCCCCTTTTCTACTAGTGAATCCCAATTAAACATCATCATTAAAACCCAACAAAATTAATTAGAGTAACATGATGAGATTCACATGATAATCCAAGTACTAGATACTCAAGATGTCCATAAATAGGGACACGACTAACCATGATTATTTTATACACTCTGCAGAGGTTTGCGCAATTTTCCCCACAAGACTCGATCTCCTCCGTTGGGATTCTCGCACTACATGGTGTTTGAGAAACGGATGACCGAGACATAGTCTTTCAGAAGCGCTAGCACCTTACGATCGGGTAGACCGTTACACCTACTTGCCCCTACATTTGCTAGTCTACCACTGTAACAGTTCGCACAACTTAATCAACTATGCTAGAGCCAATAGTAGCTTGTGGCTGCACACGGAAGTTTCTAGTATGAATAATCTCATGATCCCTTTGAGCCTGGGTGGCGGTCCAAAAGAAAACAGGCAATCGCTAGAATAACTAGGTGCCTCAATCCTCCCAGATGTGTGTTTAGTTGCCACCTTAGATAAACCATTAATTTAACAAGCTCACATCTGTCATGGATTTCACTCACCCAATCGATGTCCACTAGCATAGCATGGTGATATAAGCAAACGTAGAAGTAACTCCCAAAGGTTTGATAACAGAACAGGTAATAGGCACTACCTCATCTACTTCCCAAACCCACAATTTAATTAGATCCTAAACATGCAATGTGTGAGGGTTGATCTAATGCAATAAAAACTGGGTAGTAGGAGGTATGATCAAAGTGTTACTTGCCTTTCCGATGATCCGCAAAACCTAGAGATTCGAAGTAGCAAGCGGCGCACTCCGGGTACTCTATCGCAAAAAAACAAGCATACAATAAGTACTCAACTACTGCATAAGTAAAACTCAAATAAGAGATCTAACCAGAAAGTTCAACTTAAGAACTCTAGTTGGCAAAAAGAACCAAATCGAATGAAGCAATGAAAGACAAACGGCAAAAGAAACAGGCTTCGTTTACTATTCTAGATCTATGTAAAATTTTATAGAGAAAAAAAACTTGTTTTAGTTGGTTAAACGGGAAAGAGGGTTTCGAGACGAAACTCCAGGCGCTTGAATCGCCTAATTCCGATAAACGAGCAAAAAATTATACTAAAACGAAAATCGGATCAGAAATCGCGATCACAACAATCGCGGATTTAATCCGAGAAAAAGAAAACGACGAACAAATTAACGAACAAATGTTCGTTATCTGGATCTAAATGATGAACGCATTCGTTAAATTGAATGAACGAGCAAACGCTCGCTAAATAAACTAAACCGAAAAAAATAAATCAAACCAGAGAAAATAAAAAAATGGATCTAGGTTTTCGAAAAAACTGATCGTTTTTCTTCGCGAAAACCGAGGAAACGGCGGCTACCTCAGGCAGCTCCGGCGAACGGCGGCGCGGCTCCGGCGAACGGCGGCGGGAGGCGGCGGCACGTGGATCGAGGCAGTGGCGGGAGGCGGCTAGGGTTTCGGCTCGGGCCCTCGCGGCTATAAAGGCCGGCCGGGCCAGATGTCCTAGTCGGACACGGCCCGGTTAGGTCGGTTCGACTTTTTTTTTAAAAAAAATTACGCTCAGAAAAAAAGACAAAAAGGAATACTAACAGACTCTAAAAATCCCGAAATAAATTTTCCCAGGCTTCTAGAATCTAGCCGCACATGATGAACATTTATTTGGGGCCTAAATGCAAGTTTGAAAAATGCGCATTTTTCCTAAATTGAAATAAAATAGCAAATAAATCCAAAATAAAATCTTATTTGATTTTTTATTAAATCCTCAATATTTCATTATTTTGGGAATGTCATTTTATTCCCTCTCACATATTTTGATAATAGAAATAATTGAAGATAAAATAAAATAAATAAAATCAAATGATCCTATTTTCAAAATTTGAGAAAACTCAAATATTAAAATAACGAAATCCCCAACTCTCTCCGAGGGTCCTTGAGTTGCGTGAAATTTCTGGATCAACCAAAATGCAAATAAAATATGATATGCAATGATGATCTATTTGTATAACATTCCAAATTGAAAATTTGGTGTGTTACAACTAGAGTCAATAATCTAGTTCACACTATGTGATTAACACCCAAAAAGTGATCATGTTTTGCTTGTGAGAGAAATTTAGTCAACGGGTCTGCAACATTCAGAGTTGTGTGTACTTTGCAAATTTTCTATGTCTACAATGCTTTGCACGGAGCTGCTCTAGCTAATTGCTCCCACTTTCGATATGTATCTAGATTGAGACTTAGAGTCATCCAGACCGGTGTCAAAGCTTGCACCGACGTAACTCTTTATGATGAACTCTTTGTCACCTCCATAACCGAGAAACATTTCCTTATTCCACTAAGGACATTTGTGACCATTGTCCAGTGATCCACTCCTGGATCACTATTGTACCCTCTTGCCAAACTTATGGTGAGGTACACAATAGGTCTGGTACACAGCATAGCATACTTTATAGAACCTATGACTGAGGCATAGGGAATGACTTTTTATTCTCTTTCTATTTTCTACCATGGTCGGGTTTTGAGTCTTTACTCAACTTCACACCTTGCAACACAGGCAAGAACTCCTTCTTGACTTTTCCATTTTGAACTACTTCAAAATCTTGTCAAGGTATGTACTCATTAAAAATATATCAAGCGCCTTGATCTATCTCTATAGATCTTGATGCTCAATGTCTAAGTAGCTTCATCGAGGTCTTTCTTTGAAAAAACTCTTTTCAAACACTCCTTTATGCTTTCCAGAAAATTTTACATTATTTTCGATCAACAACATGTCATTCACATATACTTATCAGAATTGTTGTAGTGCTCCCACTCACTTTCTTGTAAATACAGGCTTCACCGCATTTCGGTATAAAACCATATGATTTGATCACTTTATCAACGTATATGTTCCAACTCCGAGGTGCTTGCACCAATCCATAGATGGATCGTTGGAGATTGCACACTTTGTTAGCACCTTTAGGATTGTCAAAACCTTCTTGTTGCATCATATACAACTCTTCTTTAAGAAATCCATTAAGGAATGCAGTTTTGACATCCATTTGCCAGATTTCATAAAATGTGGCAATTGCTAACATGATTTGGACAGACTTAAGCATCGCTACGAGTGAGAAAATTTCATCGTAGTCAACATCTTGAACTTGTCGAAAACCTTTTGCGAGAATTCAAGCTTTGTAGATAGTAACACTACTATCAGTGTCTGTCTTCCTCTTTAAAATCCATTTATTCTTAATGGCTCACCGATCAACGGGCAAGTCAATCAAAGTCCATACTTTGTTCTAATACATGGATCTCATCTCAGATTTCATGGCTTCAAGCCATTTCGCAGAATCTGGGCTCATCATCGCTTCCTCATAGTTCGTAGGTTCGTCATGGTCAAATAACATGACCTCCAGAACAGGATTACCATACCACTCTGGTGTGGCATGTATTCTGGTTGACCTACGAGGTTCGGTAGTAACTTGTTCTGAAGTTTCATGATCATCATCATTAGCTTCCTCGCTAATTGTGTAGGAATCACTAGAACTGATTTCTGTGATGAACTACTTTCGTATTCGGGAGAAGGTACAATTACCTCATCAAGTTTTACATTCCTCCCAATCACTTCTTTCGAGAGAAACCTCTTCTCTAGAAAGGATCCATTCTTAGCAACGAATATCTTGCCTTCGGATCTGTGATAGAAGGTGTACCCAAAAGTTTCCTTTGGGTATCCTATGAAGACGCATTTCTCCGATTTGGGTTCGAGCTTATCAGGTTGAAACTTTTTCACATAAGCATCATAGCCCCAAACTTTAAGAAACGACAAGTTAGGTTTCTTGCTAAACCACAATTAATATGTTGTCGTCTCAACGGATTTAGATGGTTCCCTATTTAATGTGAATACAACTGTCTCTAATGCATAACCCCAAAACGATAGTGATAAATCGATAAGAGACATCATAGATTGCACCATATCTAATAAAGTATGGTTATGACGTTCGGACACACCATTACACTGTGGTGGTCCAGGTGGCGTGAGTTGCGAAACTATTCCGCATTGTTTCAAATGAAGGCCAAACTCGTAACTCAAATATTCTCCTCCACAATCAGATTGCAGAAACTTTATTTTCTTGTTATGATGATTTTCCACTTCACTCTGAAATTCCTTGAACTTTTCAAATGTTTCAGACTTATGTTTCATCAAGTAGATATACCCATATCTGCTCAAATCATCTGTGATGATCAGAAAATAATGATACCCACCGCGAGCCTCAACACTCATCGGATGGCATACATCAGTATGTATTATTTCCAATAAGTCAGTTGCTTGCTCCATTGTTCCGGAGAACGGAGTTTTAGTCATCTTGGCCATGAGGCATGGTTCACAAGCATCAAAAGAATCATAATCAAGTGATTCCAAAAGCCCATCAACATGGAGTTTCTTCATGCTCGTTACACCAATATGACCTAAACGGCAGTGCCACATATAAGTTGCACTATCATTATTAACTTTGCATCTTTTGGCTTCAATATTATGAATATGTGTATTACTATGATCGAGATTCAATTAGCCATTCACCTTGGGCGTATGACCTCAGAAGGTTTTATTCATGTAAACAGAATAACAATTATCCTTGACTTAAATGGATAATTGTTTTGCAATAAACATGATCCAATCATATTATACTTTACGCAAAACACCAAATAACATTTATTTCAGGCTCAACACTAATCCCGAAGGTAAAGGGAGTGTGTGATGGTGATCTTATCAACCTTGGAATCACTTCCAACTCACATCATCACCTCGCCCTTAACTAGTCTCTGTTTATTTTGCAACTCCCGTTTCGAGTTACTACTCTTAGTAACTGAACCAGTATCAAATACTGAGGTGTTGTGATAAACACTAGTAAAGTACACATCAATAACATGTATATGAAATATATACTTTTGTTCACTTTGCCATCCTTCTTATCCGCCAAGTATCTAGGGCAGTTCCACTTCCAGTGACCATTTCCTTTGCAGTAGAAGCACTCGGTTCTAGGCTTGGGTCTAGCTTTGAGCTTCTTCATGGGAGCGGCAACTTGCTTGCCTTTATTCTTTGATGTTCCTCTTTCTTTCCATTTGCCCTTTTCTTGAAACTAGTGGTCTTGTTAACCATCAACACTTGATGCTATTTCTTGTTTTCTACCTTCACCGATTTCAGCATCGCGAAGAGCTTGGGAATTACTTCCGTCATCCCTTGCATATTATAGTTCATCACTAAGTTCTAGTAACTTGGTGATAGTGACTAGAGAACTTTATCAATTACTATCTTATCTGGAAGATTAACTCCCACTTGATGAAAGCAATTGTAGTATCCAGACAATCTGAGCACATGCTCACTAGTTAAGCTATTTTCCTCCACCTTGTAGGCAAAGTTCTGTCAGATGTCTCATACCTCTCGACACAGGCATGAGTATGAAATATCAATTTCAACTCTTAGAACATCTTATATGTTCCGTGGCATTTAAAACCTTTTTGAAGTCCCAGTTCTAAGCTGTAAAGCATGGTGCACTAAACTATTAAGGGCATGGCCATCGCTCCAGGGTGGACGGGTGCTCCGCAGATACACGTCGGACAAGCAGCTCACGTGGAGGAGAAAATCGAAAAGGCAGTCGCTTGCAGAACCAAGCGGGCTCTTGCAGAAGAACCGGTTGCCTCACTGCAAAAAGCAAAGAGAAAGAAGGGAATGGAAGAGAGAGAGCTAGTTTTGTTTGGATCGGAAGTAAAAAAAGGTAGTCATGGAGAGAGATAGGTGGACCACTAGGAGATGGTGCTTGCGTTGGATGGGAAATATCCATCCGGTGTCCTCACCAATTTTTTTCTTAGGTGCAGGCTGAGACCACACCTAGGTGATGCCCCCATAGTTTATGCCCTAAGTAGTCATCATACCAAGCTTTGTCAAACGTTCATAACGTGTGCATCTGCTCTTGCAATAGGTCTGTCACCTAGCGGTGCATCAAGGACATAATTCTTCTATGCAGCAATGAGGATAATCCTCAGATCACGGACCCAGTCCGCATCATTGCTAATATCATCTTTCAAATTATTTTTCTCTAGGAACATATCAAACAATAAACGGGGGGCTACATCGCAAGCTATTGATCTACAACATAGATATGCAAATGTTATCAGGACTAAGTTCATGATAAATTAAAGTTCAATTAATCATATTCCTTAAGAACTCCCACTTAGATAGACATCCCTCTAGTCATCTAAAGAGCACGTGATCCAAATCAACTGAACCATGTCCAATCATCACATGAGATGGAGTAGTTTTCAATGGTGAACATCACTATGTTGATCATATCTACTATATGATTCACGCTCGACCTTTCGGTCTCTAGTGTTCCGAGGCCATATCTGCATATGCTAGGCTCGTCAAGTTTAACCCAAGTATTCCGCGTGTGCAAAACTGTCTTGCACCCGTTGTATGTGAACGTAGAGCTTATCACACCCGATCATCACGTGGTGTCTCGGCACGACGAACTGTCGCAACGGTGCATACTCAGGGAGAACACTTATACCTTGAAATTTAGTGAGAGATCATCTTATAATGCTACCGCCGAACTACGCAAAATAAGATACATAAAGGATAAACATCACATGAAATCAAAATATGTGATGTGATATGGTCATCATCTTCTTGTGCCTTTGATCTCCATATCCAAAACACCATCATGATCTCTATCATCATCGGCATGACACCATGATCTCCATCATCTTGATCTCTATCAACGTGTAGTCACATGGTCGTCTCACAAACTATTGATTTTGCAACTATTGCTATCGCATAGCGATAAAGTAAAGTAATTATATGGCTTTTCATCTTATGCAATAAAGAGACAACCATAAGGCTCCTACCAGTTGTCGATAACTTTATTACAACACATGATCATCTCATCCAATAAAATTTAGCATCATGTCTTGACCATATCACATCACAATATGCCCTGCAAAAACAAGTTAGACATCCTCTACTTTGTTGTTGCAAGTTTTACGTGGCTTCTACGGGCTGAGCAAGAACCGTTCTTACCTACGCATCAAAAACCACAATGCGGTATTAGTGATTTCTTTTTGATCTTTAGAAAGAACCCTGTTCATTGAATCCGATTCAACTAAAGTTGGAGAAACTGACACCCACCAGCCACCTGTGTGCGAAGCACGTCGGTAGAATCAGTCTCGTGTAAGCATACGCGTAATGTCGCTCTTGGCCGCTTCATCCAACAATACCGCCGAATCAAGAATCAACTAGTGATGGCAAGCAATATGTATATACCCACGCCCATAACTCCTCTGTGTTCGACTCGTGCATACAACATCTACGCATAAACCTGGCTCGGATGCCACTATTGGGGAACGCAGTAATTTTAAAAAAAATCCTACGCACATGCAAGATCATGCTGATGCATTGCAATGAGAGGGGAAGAGTGTTGTTCTGACGCCCCCGATTTGACCGTACACTAATCATACACGCAAATGTGTACGATCAAGATCAACGAATCACGAGAAGGCATCACAACACAACTCTAGACACAAATTAAAATAATGTGAGCTTTATATTACAAGCCCGGGGCCTCGAGGGCTCGAATACACAAGAGTCAGCGGAAGCAATAATATTTGAGTACAGACATAAATTAAACAAGTTTGCCTTAAGAAGGCTAGCACAAAAGTAGCAATGAACGAAAAGGCAAGGCCTCCTGCCTGGGACGTCGTAACTACTCCTCAAAGTCAAACTCCACGTAGAATCATCTGCGGGATCCTCTGGCTCCTGGACTCCATCATATGATCGCAATAACCGGGAAAGGGGGGAAACAAATAGCAAAGCAACCGTGAGTACTCATCCAAACTACTCGCAAGTAAGGATCTACACTACATATGCATTGGTATCAATGAAATGGGTAGTATCTGTGGACTGAACTGCAGAATGCCAGAATAAGAGGGGGATAGCTAGTCCTATCGAAGACTACGCTTCTGGCAGCCTCCATCTTGAAGCAAAAGAAGAGAGTAGATGATAAGTTAACCAAGTATCACCGCATAACATAATCCTACCCGGCGATCCACCCCTCGTTGCCCTGTGAGAGAGCGATCACCGGGTTGTATCTGGCACTTGGAAGGGTGTATTTTATTAAGTATCCGGTTCTAGTTGTCATAAGGTCAAGGTACAACTCCGGGTCGTCCTTTTACCAAGGGACACGGCTATTCGAATAGATAAACTTCCCTGCAGGGGTGCACCACATTTCCCAACATGCTCGATCCCCTTTGGCCGGACACACTTTCCTAGGTCATACCCGGCCTCGGAAGATCAACACATCGTAGCCCTACCTACGCACAACAGGGAGGTCAGCATGCCGATCTAAATCCTGTGGTGCAGGGGTCTGGGCCCATCGCCCATTGCGCACATGCACGTTGCGAGGGCGGCCGGAAACAGACCTAGCCTCCCTAATACAAGAGCAGGCGTTCCAGTCCAATCCGGCGCACGCCGCTTAGTCGCTGACATCACGAAGGCTTCGGCTGATACCATGACGTCGAGTGCCCATAACTGTTCCCGCGTAGTTTGTTAGTGCGTATAGGCCAGTGGCCAGACTCAGATCAAATACCAAGATCTCGTTAAGCGTTTTAATTGAAGTATCCGCGAACGCCGACTAGGGCCAGGCTCACCTCTCACCTAGGTGGACTCCACCTGCCCTGTCGCTCCGCCAGAAAGTAATAGTCAGGAGCCGTCGGGAACCCAGGCCCACCACTACCTAGATGGAACCACCTGCCCCTTCAGCCCCCAACATCGGAATCAATTGCGGGTACTCTATGAGCCGACCCGACTTTAGTCACCACCATGTATCATGTATAATAGTGCAGTAAGTATATACCCGTGATCACCTCCCAAGTGATCACGACCCGATAGTATAGCATGGCAGGTGGACAAGAATGTAGGGCCACTGATGGAATACTAGCATCCTATACTAAGCACTTAGGATTGTAGATAAAGCAAACAACAGTAGTATCAAAGACAGGCTATGCATCAGAATAGGATTATCGGAAAGCAGTAACATGCTACACTACTCTAATACAAGCAGTAGAGAGAAGAATAGGCGATATCTGGTGATCAGGGGGGGCTTGCCTGGTTGCTCTGGCAAGAAGGAGACGTCGATGTAGTCGACCACAGGGGGCATCGGTAGCAGTCTTGAGGTCTACTGAAAAGAAGTAACGGAGGGGGAACACAATAAATAACAGAGCAATCAAAGCATCAAAAAGAATAACATGGCAATACGCGGTGCTAAGGTGACCTAACGATGTACTAGGTGACACCGGCAAAGGGGGGAAATATCCGGGAAAGTATCCCTGGTGTTTCGCGTTTTTGGACAAATGAACTGGAGGGGGAAAGTTGCGTGTTTTCTATGCTATGGATGTGTAACGGACGAACGGGCTGCGTATTCAGATTCGTCTCGTCGTTCTGAGCAACTTTCATGTACAAAGTTCTTCCATCCAAGCTATGGTTTATTTTCTATTGATTTTTAAAGTTTTAAACATTTCTGAAATTAATTTTATTAATTTAAATCAGCATTATCCAGAATAGTATGTGATGACGTCAGCATGATGTAGGTGTGACGTCGGCAGTCAACAGTGTGGTTGACTGGAGTCAAACATGGCATGTGGGTCCAATGGGACCCACCTGTCATAGACTAAACATGTTAATTAGTGTTTAAATAAGCAGGATTAATTAAGTTTAGCTAACTACATTGATTAAGTTAATTATTTAATTAATTAATTAATTAATTATTTTTATTTATTGATTTATATCCTTTTTCTTTTTCATAAGAATGTTCCCGGTCGGGCCCCACGTGCCATGGGCACAGGGGCCTATCGGGCGCCGGCTAACGGGCGCGGGGCGGGGCCGTGCGAACGGGCGCTGCCCGAGCGGAGGTCGAGCCCGCCCGGTTGTGGGGCGACACAAGCGGGGCGACGGAGCGCCGGAGGTGGGAGCCGGCAAGGAGCGGGCGGTGCCGGCGCTGGCGGGGCACGGCAGGGGCGGCCCGAGGCGGTAGGCAGCGGTAGCCAGGCAGAGCAGCAGCGGCGGTGGTTGCAGGGGGGCTTGGCGGCAGCGGCGCAGCAACAGGTAGTCGGCGGCGAGGGCGGAGCACGGCCGGGGCGGCAGCAGCCGTCGGCTGCGATAGGTGCAATAGCTCAGCCGGAGCAGCAGCAAAGCGGCAAGAGGGAGGCCACGGGGCGCAGCTAGGCGCAGGCGGGGTACAGGACGGCGCACAATGGGGAAGCTCGACGCGCGCAGCGGCGGGCGTGGGTGCTCGAGGGGGCCGCAGCCAAGGCGGTGGGGGCGGGCACGACCAGGCAGAGTGGGCATGGCCGCGGGACGGAGGCCGGTAGCGGTGGCCGGGCCGGGTGGAGGCTGGGACTCCGACGGGCACCCAAAGCACGGGGGGAGGGAAAACGCGGCAGGGGCACGATGGCTGTGGCCAGCGGTGACCGGAGCTCGGGTTTGGGTGAATTCGGTGATGCAGCGCGAGCACGATTAATCTAAGGCCACTGGCAGCTCCAGGGGTTTGCCCTGAGGGCGTTGATGTGCTCGGTTGGCCAAGGCAGAGACGGAAACAGGCGCAGCAAGCACGGCGGCGGAGCTACACTTCGGCATCAATGGCGAGGCGAGCTAGAGGTAGCGAATCGATGCGTAAGGGGAGGGATTTCATGCAGAAGCTCACCGGAGGAGCACATGTAGACTCAGCGGGTGGCTTAGTAGCTGCAGACACGGCGAAGCGGGGTGACGAAGAGGGCCGGCGATGGAGGTCGACGGCGCCGGGGAAGAACATGGCGACGTAGGCGACGCAGAGCAGCTCCACCGGTCGGCCGCGGTTGTGCAGAGGACGAGGATGACTTGGGAAATCCGTCGGGTAGCTCGAGGCGGCCGCTGGCCTCGGCCACGGCGAGGCGGCAGCGGCGGCCGCATTCGGCCAAGCGAGCCTAGAGGGGGAGGTGGAGAGGAGGAACGAGAGGATGAGGGGGCCACGAGTGGGTGAGAGTGAGGAGGCCGAGGAGGCGAGGGGGCGCCCTTATCCCCTTGCCGGGGCATCGCCGGCGAGGTGGTTCGATGGGAGCCCCGCCCCTGTAGCGACGCACCTGGGGAACAGGATGGGCGACCGGGCAGGTGGGCTGTTTTGCTAGCTCGGGAGGGACGAAGCCCAGGGGGCAGGGGTTGTCCTTTTTCCTTTTTTTTGTATTTGTTTTGTTTTCTATTTTTATTTATTATTTGGTTTGTTTTTATTGTAGTTTCTTTTCTGTTTAGTTTTTACTTAACATTTAAAATGATCCCTAAATTATTAATAACACAAAACCCAATGCAACCAAAAGGTTTTACCCCAAAACAATTTAGTTTAGTATTTTGTTAATTATAAAAGCATTTAAGTACTGGTTTTTGCTACTGTCTTATTCATTTTAGAGTAGTTAAACACTTTATAAAAGTTTGGTTTCTCCACCATAATTACTTATGCATTATTTTGCACAACCCGAACAATTTGGTTTTAATATTTGAAAACTTCTATTGTTTGCCTTTAATTAAATTTTGAATTCATTTCGGTTTTGAACTATCGAGAGTATTATCATCAGTAACCGAGGTGACGTGGTATCATTAGCGGGGGATCACTGTAGCTTAATTATCCGGGTGTCACAGTTGTTCACGTACCCTCGTAGACCGTAAGCGGAAGCATTATGACAACACGGTTGATGTAGTCATACGTCTTCACGATCGACCGATCCTAGTACCGAAAGTACGGCACCTCCGCAATCTGCACATGTTCAGCTCGGTGACGTCCATGAACTAATGATCCAGCAGAGTGTCGAGGGATAGCTTCGTCAGCACGAAGGTGTGATAACGGTGATGATGATGCTACCGGAACAGGGCGTCGCCTAAGCACCGCTATGATATGATCAAGGTGGATTATGGTGGAGGGGGGCACCGCACACGGCTAAGAGATCAATGATCAACTTGTGTGTCTCTGGGGTGCCCCCCTCTCCCGTATATAAAGGAGTGGAAGAGGGGGAGGGCCGGCCCTCTATGGCGCGCCCTCGAGGAGTCCTGCTCCCTCCGGGAGTAGGATCCCCCCCTTCCCTAGTTGGACTAGGAGAGAAGGCAGGGGGGAGAGAGGGAGTAAGAAAAGGGGGGCGCCGCCCCCTTCCTAGTCCAATTCGAACAAGAGGGGGAGGGGCACGCGGCCTTCCCCGGTTGCCTCTCTCTCTCCACTAAAGCCCATTAGGGCCCATATACTCCCCGGGGGGTTCCGGTAACCCTCTGGTACTCCGGTATATGCCTGAACTCACTCGGAACCTTTCTGATGTACAAACATAGGCTTCCAATATATCGATCTTTATGTCTCGACCATTTGGAGACTCCTCATCATGTCCGTGGTCAAATCCGGGACACCGAACTACCTTCGATACATCAAAAAACATAAACTCATAATACCGATCGTCACCGAACGTTAAGCGTGCGGACCCTATTGGTTCGTTAACTATGTAGATATGACCGAGACACTTCTCTGGTCAATAACCAATAGCGGAACCTAGATGTTCATATTGGCTCCTACATATTGTACGAAGATCTTTATCGGTCAAACCGCATAACGATATACATTATTCCCTTTGTCATCGGTATGTTACTTGCCCGAGATTCGATCGTCGATATCTCAATACCTAGTTCAATATAGTTACCGACAAGTTTCTTTACTCGTTCTGTAATGCATCATCCCGCAACTAACTCATTAGTCACAATGCTTGCAAGGCTTAGAGTGATGTGCATTACCGAGAGGGCCCAGAGATACCTCTCCGATACACGGAGTGACAAATCATGCCAACTCAACAAACACCATCGGAGACACCTGTAGAGCATCTTTATAATCACCCAGTTACGTTGTGATGTTTGATAGCACACAAGGTGTTCCTCCGGTATTCGGGAGTTGCATAATCTCATAGTCAGAGGAACATGTATAAATTATGAAGAAAGCAGTTGCAATAAAACTGAACGATCATTATGCTAAGCTAACGGATGGGTCTTGTCCATCACATCATTCTCTAATGATGTGATCCCGTTCATCAAATGATAACACATGTCCATGGCTAGGAAACTTAACCATCTTTGATTAAGGATCTAGTCAAGTAGCGGCATACTAGGGACACTCTGTTTGTCTATGTATTCACACATGTACTAAGTTTCCGGTTAATACAATTATAGCATGAATAATAACCATTTATCATGATATAAGGAAATATAAATAACAACTTTTTTATTGCCACTAGGGCATATTTCCTTCACGGATTACCCAGGACACGATCGGGATATGATTCAATCTGGGTAGTAGTTGATCGCTTGACCAAGGTAGCTCACTTTATCCCAATGAAAACCACCTATACGAGCGCGAAGTTGGCCAAGATATATATGACCAGGATCGTATGTCTGCATGGAGTTCTGAGGACCATCATATCCGATAAAGGGACCTAGTTTACCTCGAAGTTTTGGAATCAGTTGCACCAGACCTTGGGTACTAGGCTAAAGTTTAGTACAGCCTTTCATCCGCGGACAGATGGACAGACCGAGAGAGTCAATCAGATTTTGGAGGACATGTTGAGAGATTGTGCGCTAGATTATGGATCTAGTTGGGATGACAATTTGCCTTACACAGAGTTCTCCTACAACAACAATTATCAGGCTAGATTGAAGATGGCACCTTTAAGTTGGAGACCATTAATGTGCGATGAAGTTGGAGACCGCCAGTTATTTGGACCAGATTTGATCAAGGAATCCGAAGAGAAGGTTAAGTTGATTCGAGATAGACTGAAGGTAGCTCATTCATGGAAGAAGAGTTATGCCGATACAAAACGAAAGGATGTAGTCTTTGAAATTGGAGACCGAGCATATCTTCATGTGTCACCACTCCGACGAGTTAAACGATTTGGAGTTAAGGGAAAGTTAGCCCCGACATTTGTAGGACCATACCGAGTTCTGGAACGTATGGGAGAGGTCGCCTAAAAGTTGGAGTTACCCGAACGATTGTCAGGAGTTCATGATGTGTTTCACGTTTCCCAGTTGAAGAAGTGCCATGCAGAGATGGCTGATATTCCTCTAAGAGATACAGTGCCCCTGGAAGCAATTCAGTTGGATAATGACCTAACCTATGAGGAGGAACCCGTCAAGATTCTTGAGTTTGCCAGCCGAGTTACACGCAGCAGGGTTATCAAGTTTTGCAAAGTTTAGTGGAGCCACCATACCGAGGATGAAGCCACCTGGGAGCGAGAAGAAGACCTATGGAAAGACCACCCACATCTATTCTCTAGCCAAGCCGAATCTCGAGGGCGAGATTCATCTTAAGGGGGGCAGGTTTGTATCATCCCAATTTTCAATCTGGATGTTATACATAGGTCATCATATGCATACCATGTTTTATTTGTATTTCGGTAGTGATCCTAGAAATCTTAAGCAACTTAAGGACCCAAAGAGAGAGTTGGAGGTTTCACATATTTTCATATTTGAATTTTCTCAAATTTGAAAAGAGGATCAATTTGGTTTTAATATGTTTCTCTCCAATTATTTCCAATAATCAAAATAAAAGAGAGAAGATAAAATGACTTCTTCAAAAGGGAGATATTTTGGAGAAGAAATTTTAAAATAAAATTTACATTTTATTTGCATTTTATTTGAATTAAAAAAATATGCATTTTTGAAAATTGCATTTTAGGCCAGAAAAATGTTCACTTTGTTCTAATATTAGGTTTAGACGGTGAAAATTGTTTCTGGTATTTTTAGAAATTTTTCATATTTTATTAGGATTTTCTTCACGTGAAATTTTATTCAAAAAAACTTCCCGCCCGACTGGGCCGAAGGCCCAGTCGAACAGGCCGGCCCGCAGCGCCGCCGCCTTCCTCCCGCGCCGGAGAGACACCGTCGCCGCCGCCGTCCGAGTCCGGCCGGGGCACGATTCCCAAGCCGCCCCGGCGCCCCCTCCCACAAGCCACACCCCTCCTTGGCCTTCATATGAAGGAGCCGCCACCGCCCCTCCTCCTCACCTCTCCCTGCCGCCGCAGCCGCCACCTCCTCACCGTTGCCGCACCGCCATGCCGCCGCACTCCGCCGCTGCCACCGCCCAACGGCGCGCTGCCGCACCGCAGCCCTGCACCGCCGTCCACCGGAGCCTCCATCTCGTCGGAAAACCCATCGCCAACCTGCCGGTTTTTAGGTAAAAATGTAGATCGGTTTTTTAGGGTTTCGTCGGTTTATTTCGGTTTTCTTGGTTATTTCCGATCGGTTCTAAGTAGTGAACGTTCTCTGTTTAGTTCGTTTTAATGAACACATTCGTTCGTTTGGTTCTGTTAGAGAACATTCATTCAATAGGTTTTTTCTTTTTATTTTTATTTTCGTCTAGGGACCTATCCGTGATTTCTTTTATCACATATTAGTCCCTGATCTTCAAACCCTCGCGACATTTTGCTCATTCATCCAAATCCAGTGAAACCAACGCCAAAATCTTCGCCTTGTTCTCCTCTTTCTAGATAATCAACTTGAACATGGTTTTGATAATTTAAAATTTGGTTTCAAGCAGATTTGAATTCGAACTTCTTTTGATCGTAGTTTGAGATTCGTAGCTCCGATTCGATGGATTATTTTTGCAAATCGAAGCTCTTTAGTTCAAATTTCAATTTGGATCTTTTCATTTGAGTTTTACCCTTGCATCCTATGCTTGAGTTGTTATGCATGCTATTATTTGTTCATGATAGAATTTCCGGAGTGCGAAGCGTGCTACTACGAGTCACTAGGGTTTTCAGATCGTCAGCACGGCAAGTGACACTTTGATCATACCCGGTTATTACCTAGTTTTTATGCATTAGTTTTCAATCCCCAAACACTGCATGGTTAGGACTTGATAACATGTGGGTATTGGGAAGTAGTTGATGAGGTAGAACCTAGTGTCTTTATTTCAACCCCTGGGACTTACTTCTACGTTATGCTTATACTTATGCTATGCTTGTAGACGTGGTTGGTTTGAGTGATCCATGACAGATGTGAGAGTATTATTAATGGTTAAACTTAAGGTGGATACTTTAGTACACATCTGGGTGGATTGGTTGAGGAACCCTGGAGCACCAAGTGGTTGTCTGGGCACCTGGAGCAATCAAGTGTTGTCCTGGGATATCCCGGAGTACCCGTGTGATCATCCTACGGTTTGCCACCCAGGCTCAAAGGGATCATAAGACTATTCATGCTAGAAACTTCTGTGTGCAGCCACAAGCCATTATGGGCTCTGACATAGTTTAGTATGTTGTGTGACCTCTTTCAGTGGTAGGCTAGCAGATGTAGGGGATGTAGGTGGTACTGTCTACCCAGAGTAAAGAGTTAATGCTTCTGAAAGATTATGTCTCAGTCATCCGTTTCTCAAACACCATGTAGTGCGAGAAATCAAACAAAGGAGATTGAGTCTTGTGGGGAAAAGTGCGCAAACCTCTGCAGAGTGTATAAAGTAATCATGGTTAGCCGTGTCCCCGGTTATGGACATCTTGAGTATCTGGTACTTGAATTATTGATTTGATCTCATCACTCTACTTAATTTTTTGGGTTGATGATTATTAATTTGGGATTGAGTTGGAGGAACCTTCTCAATGTTTTCAACAAACTTTGTAGTTAAATAAAATATATTCCTTTGTTATAGGGAAAAATTAGCTTTCTGCAAAAATAACCATAGAGCCTCCACCAGCCAAATATGCATATAGTTATTGTTGTTACATGTTCATTGCTCTATAGTGTCATTTCGCCAGCATATTCCATGTGCCGACCTACACAGGCTGCAATGTATTATGTTGCAGAGTTTTCAGACGAAGTGTAAGGTGCGCTAGGTCGCTGTCGTGCACTCAGCTATGCCGTTGGAGTTGATGGACTCATTTACCTTCGAAGCTTCCGCAATTATCTTATTTAGATGGCCTTCAGCCATATTATTGTAATAAGTTCTCTTTTGAGACATTCGATGTAATAAGTGTGTGATTGCACTCTGTTATAAATCCTCGAGTACCGTGTGTCTCAGCATTACCGATACAGGGATGACACTTATACACAGAGATTTTACCATCTAAGGTCAGATCACTACAAAATGTACCATTCATTACAGACAACAAGTCATCAACACACAATGACAACGAGGATACATGTTGGATTATAGATTATTTCCAACAAAACATTCTAGTAAATACTAAAGTTTTTCTCACACAATAAATAACAAAGGATGAAATGAACTTTAGCTCAACCAATGCTTGGTGTTGGAAACTCTTGCTTTGAACCATAACTGATTCTCTCAGAGGGCCAGCAATTGTCAATCTCGAGACCAACGCATGACTGATCATCCAGGCTGAATCGGCCTATATCAGGATGCATATTGTGATAGACAGGGTAGGGAACCATAGCAATCTCCGAGGTATAGATACAATTGCTTCTCATAAATGGTAGTAATGTTGTGTCAACAGTAGCTGGATCGCCTTTCACCATCATTGGATAGTTTTGTCCAAGGAAGAGCGAGTTTTCTCCAAGACTATCAATACTGAACTAGGGAGAAGGTGTTCATGCTAGCACACTAGTATCCATCCTGAATACCCTGCAACGGATGTTGGAATAGGTCCGGAAGTGCGACCATGGGAAACAACACCTGCTTCCTTAGTAACATCAGCAGTGCCCTGTATACACACAAGAAGAGGTGATCCTTCAGAATATGTTGTCAGGCGCCACTGAGTATATAGGTCCTACTCGTCCACATGCTCGTGATCATCACCATCGTCATCTCCCCCTTGGTTATAAAATTTTTCAAGTATAGGTGGTGGAATGTTCACAGGACCTTGGAAACACAAGAAGGTTAATTAGTAAAGGGAAACTAGCTAACCCGCATGCATGTGGATGAAACAATTATAATTACGGTGGAAGACAAACGTACTGAAACTATAAGGATTCCATGCAAAACAGTGCCACGGGTGGTGGCAGCAAACATAAGACCCTCGTATTGAATTGCATCACAATACTCGTCCGTCTACAAAAATTGATTGTTCGAGCAATATCCATCGAGGCGTGGAAGTAAGGATGACAACAAGGTTATCGAAGATAGCAACAACTTCATAGTTCTTGTAATCCCAAGAGTTGTTGGGAACTCATGAAGGAAATATGCCCTAGAGGCAATAATAAAGTTATTATTTATTTCCTTATATCATGATAAATGTTTATTATTCATGCTAGAATTGTATTAACCGGAAACATAATACATGTGTGAATACATAGACAAACAGAGTGTCACTAGTATGCCTCTACTTGACTAGCTCGTTGATCAAAGATGGTTATGTTTCCTAACCATAGACATGAGTTGTCATTTGATTAACAGGATCACATCATTAGGAGAATGATGGGATTGACTTGACCCATTCCGTTAGCTTAGCACTTGATCGTTTAGTTTGTTGCTATTGCTTTCTTCATGACTTATATGTTTTCCTATGACTATGAGATTATGCAACTCCCGTTTACCGGAGGAACACTTTGTGTGCCACCAAACATCACAATGTAACTGGTTGATTATAAAGGTGCTCTACAGGTGTCTCCGAAGGTACTTGTTGGGTTGGTGTATTTCGAGATTAGGATTTGTCACTCCGATTGTCAGAGAGGTATCTCTGGGCCCACTCGGTAATGCACATCACTATAAGCCTTGCAAGCATTGCAACTAATGAGTTAGTTGCAGGATGATGTATTACGAAAGGAGTAAAGAGACTTGTCGGTAACGAGATTGAACTAGGTATTGAGATACCGATGATCGAATCTCGGGCAAGTAACATACCGATGACAAAGGGAACAACATATGTTGTTATACGGTTTGACCGATAAAGATCTCCATAGAATATGTGGGAGCCAATATGAGCATCCAGGTTCCGCTATTGGTTATTAACCGGAAACATGTTTCGGTCATGTCTACATTGTTCTCGAACCCGTAGGGTCCGCATGCTTAAAGTTCGACGATGGTTATATTATGAGTTTATGTGTTTTGATGTACCGAATGTAGTTCGGAGTCCCGGATGAGATCGAGGACATGACGAGGAGTCTCAAAATGGTCGAGAACTAAAGATCGATATATTGGACGACTATATTCGGACATCGGAAAGGTTCCAAGTGATTTGGGTATTTTCAGAGTACTGGGGAGTTACAGGAATTCACCGGGAGAAGTATTGGGCCTTATTGGGCCATACGGGAATAGAGGAGAGAGGCCAAAAGGAAGGAGGCGCCCCCCCACTGGTCTGAATTGGACAAGGGGTGCAGCCCCTTTTTCCTTCTCCCTCTCCCCCTCTTTCCTTCTCTCCTACTCCGGAAAGGAAAGGGCAATCCTACTAGGGCCAGCCTCTCCCTCCCTCCTTTATATACGTGGCCAGGGGCACCCCATAGACACAACAATTGATCTCTTGGATCTCTTAGCTGTGTGTGGTGCCCCCCTCCACCATAGTCCACCTCGATAATATCGTAGCGGTGCTTAGGCGAAGCCCTGCGTCGGTAGAACATCATCGTCGTCACCACGCCGTCGTGCTGACGGAACTCTCCCTCAAAGCTCGGCTGGATCGGAGTTCGAGGGACGTCATCGAGCTGAACGTGTGCTGAACTCGGACGTGTCGTACGTTCGGTACTTGATCGGTCGGATCGTGAAGACGTACGACTACATCAACCACGTTGTGCAAACGCTTCCGCTTTCGGTCTACGAGGGTATGTGGACACACTCTCCCCTCTCGTTGCTATGCATCACCATGATCTTGCGTGTGCGTAGGAATTTTTTTGAAATTACTACGTTCCTCAATAGTGGCATCCGAGCCAGGTTTTATGCATTGATGTAATTTGCAAGAGTAGAACACAAGTGAGTTGTGGGCGATATAAGTCATACTGCTTACCAGCATGTCACACTTTGGTTCGGCGGTATTGTTCGATGAAGCGGCTCGGACCGACAATACGCATACGCTTACGTGAGACTGGTTTTACCGCCATGCTATGCACACAGGTGACTAGCGGGTGTCAGTTTCTCCAACTTTAGTTGAACCGAGTGTGGCTACGTCCGGTCCTTGAGAAGGTTAAAACAACACTAACTTAACAAACTATTGTTGTGGTTTTGATGCGTAGGTAAGAACGGTTCTTGCTCAACCCGTAGCAGCCACGTAAAATTTGCAACAACAAAGTAGAGGACATCTAACTTGTTTTTGCAGGGCATGTTGTGATGTGATATGGTCAAGACATGATGAGATATAAGTTGTTGTATAAGATGATCATGTTTTGTTGAAGTTATCGGCAACTGCCAGAAGCCTTATGGTTGTCTCTTTATTGCATAAGATGCAAGCGCCAAATAATTGCTTTACTCTATCGCTATACGATAGCAATAGTTGCAAGAGCAATAGTTGGCTAGACAACCATGTGACGACACATTGATATAGATCAAGATGATGGAGATCATGGTGTCATGCCGGTGACGATGGAAATCATGACGATGCTTTGGAGATGGAGATCAAAGGCACAAGATGATGATGGCCATATCATGTCACATATTTTGATTGCATGTGATGTTTGTCTTTTATACATCTTATTTAGCTTAGTTCGACGGTAGCTTTATAAGATGATCTCTCACTAATTATCAAGGTACAAGTGTTCTCCCTGAGTATGCACCATTGTGAAAGTTCTTCATGCTGAGACACCACGTGATAATTGGGTGTGATAGGCTCTACGTTCAAATACAACGGGTGCAAAACAGTTGCACACACGGAATACTCAGGTTAAACTTGACGAGCCTAGCATATAACAGATATGGCCTCGGAACACTGAGACCGAAAGGTCGAGCGTGAATCATATAGTAGATATGATCAACATAGTGATGTTCACCATTGAAAACTACTCCATCTCACGTGATGATCGGACATGGTTTAGTTGATTTGGATCACGTGATCACTTAGATGATTAGAGGGATGTCTATCTAAGTGGGAGTTCTTAAGTAATATGATTAATTGACCTTTAGTTTATCATGAACTTAGTCCTGGTAGTATTAGCATATCTATGTTGTAGATCAATAGCTCACGTTTAGCTCCTCTGTTTTATTTTTGATATGTTCCTAGAGAAAACTAAGTTGAAAAATGTTAGTAGCAATGATGTGGATTGGATCTGTGATCTAAGGATTATCCTCATTGCTGCACAGAAGGATGGCAAAGTATTTGGCGGATAAGAAGGATGGCAAAGTGAACAATGCTATATTTGATATACATGTTATTGATGTGTACTTTACTAGTGTTTATAGCAGCCCCTCGGTATTTGATACTGGTTCAGTTGCTAAGAGTAGTAACTCGAAACGGAAGTTGCAAAATGAACAGAGACTGGTTAAGGTGAAGTGACGATGTGTGTTGGAAGTGGTTCCAAGATTGATATGATCATCATCGCACACTCCCTATACTTTCGGGATTAGTGTTAAACCTAAATAAAAGTTATTTGGTGTTTGCATTGAGCATGAATACAATTTGATCATGTTTATTGCAAAACAGTTATTCATTTAAGTTAAAGAATAATTGTTGTTCTGTTTACATGAATAAAACCTTCTATGGTCATACAACCAATGAAAATGGTTCGTTGGATCTCGATCGTAGTGATACACATATTCATAATATTGAGCCAAAAGATGCAAAGTTAATAATGATAGTGCAACTTATTTGTGGCACTACCGTTTAGGTCATATTGGTGTAAAGCGCATGAAGAAAATCCATGTTGATGGGCTTTTGGAATCACTTGATTATGAATCAGTTGATGCTTACGAACCATGCCTCATGGGCAATATGACTAAGACTCCGTTCTCCGGAACAGTGGAGTGAGCAACAGATTTGTTGGAAATCATACATACTGATGTATGTGGTCCGATGAATATTGAGGCTCGCGGCAGGTATCATTATTTTCTGATCTTCACAGATGATTTGAGCAGATATGAGTATATCTACTTGATGAAACACAAGTCTGAAACATTTGAAAAGTTCAAAGAATTTCAGAGTGAAGTGGAGAATTATCGTAACAAAAATAAAAGTTTCTATGATATGATCGCAGAAGTAAAATATTTGAGTTACGAGTTTGGCCTTCAGTTAAAACAATGTGAAATAGTTTCACTACTCACGCCACCTGGAACACCATAGTGTAATGGTGTGTCCGAATGTCGTAACCATACTTTATTAGATACGGTGCGATCTATGATGTCTCTTACCGATTTACCGCTATCGTTTTGGGGTTATGCATTAGAGACAGCTACATTCACGTTAAATAGGGCACCATCTAAATCCATTGAGACGACACCGTATGAACTATGGTTTGGCAAGAAACCTAAGCTGTCGTTTCATAAAGTTTGAGGTTGCAATGCTTATGTGAAAAAGTTTCAACCTGATAAGCTCAAAACCAAATCGGAGAAGTACATCTTCATAGGATACCCAAAAAGAAAATGTTGGGTACACCTTCTATCACAGATCCGAATGCAAGATATTCATTGCTGAGAATGGATCCTTTCTAGAGAAGGAGTTTCTCTCAAAAGAAGTGAGTGGGAGGAAAGTAGAACTTGATGAGATAACTGTACCTGCTCCCTTATTGGAAAGCAGTTCATCATAGAAATCTGTTCCTGTGACTACTACACCAATTAGTGAGGAAGCTAATGATGATGATCATGTCACTTCAGATCAAGTTACTACCGAACCTTGTAGGTAAACCAGAGTGAGATCCACATCAGAGTGGTACGGTAATCCTGTTCTGGAGGTCATGTTACTTGACCATGACGAACCTACGAACTATGAGGAAGCGATGATGAGCCCAGATTCTGCAAAATGGCTTGAGGCCATGAAATCTGAGATGAGATCCATGTATAAGAACAAAGTATGGACTTTGATTGACTTGCCCAAAGATCGGCAAGCCATTGAGATTAAATGGATCTTCAAGAGGAAGACGAACGCTGATAATAGTGTTACTATCTACAAAGCTAGAATTGTCGCAAAAGGTTTTCGACAAGTTCAAGGTGTTGACTACGATGAGAGTTTCTCACTCGTATCTATGCTTAAGTCTGTCCGAATCATGTTAGCAATTGCCACATTTTATGAAATCTGGCAAATGGATAAGCAAAACTACATTCCTTAATGGATTTATTAAAGAAGAGTTGTATATGATGCAACAAGAAAGTTTTGTCGATCCTATAGGTGCTAACAAAATATGCAAGCTCCAGCGATCCATATATGGACTGGTGCAAGCATCTCGGAGTTGGAATATACGCTTTGATAAGTTGATCAAAGCATATAGTTTTATACAGACTTATAGTGAAGCATGTATTTACAAGAAAGTGAGTGGGAGCACTACAGCATTTCTGATAAGTATATGTGAATGACATATTGTCGATCGGAGATAATGTAGAATTATTCTGCAAAGCATAAAGGAGTGTTTGAAAGGAGTTTTTCAAAGAAAGACCTCGGTGAAGCTGCTTACATATTGAGCATCAAGATCTATAGAGATAGATCAAGACGCTTGATAAGTTTTTCAATGAGTACATACCTTGACAAGATTTTGAAGTAGTTCAAAATGGAATAGTCAAAGAAAGAGTTTTTGCCTGTGTTACAAGGTGTGAAACTGAGTAAGACTCAAAGCCCGACCACAGCAAAAGATAGAAAGAGAATGAAATTCATTCCCTATGCCTTGGCCATAGGTTCTATAAAATATGCCATGCTATGTACCAGATCTATTGTATACCCTACACTGATTTTGGCAAGGGAGTACAATAGTGATCTAGGAGTAGATCACTGTACAACGGTCCTTAGTGGAATAAGTATATGTTTCTCAATTATGGAGGTGACAAAAAAAGGGTTCGTTGTAAAGGGTTACATCGATGCAAATTTTGAAATTGATCCAGACGACTCTAAATCTCAATCTGGATACATATTGAAAGTGGGAGCAATTAGCTAGAGTAGCTCCGTGCAGAGCATTGTTGACATAGAAATTTGTAAAATACTTACGGATCTGAATGTGGCAGACCCGTTGACTAAACTTCTCTCACAAGCAAAACATGATCACACCTTAGTACTCTTTGGGTGTTAATCACATAGCGATGTGAATTAGATTATTGACTCTAGTAAACCCTTTGGGTGTTGGTCACATGTCGATGTGAACTATGCGTGTTAATCACATGGTGATGTGAACTATTGGTATTAAATCACATGGCGATGTGAACTAGATTATTGACTCTAGTGCAAGTGGGAGACTGAAGGAAATATGCCCTAGAGGAAATAATAAAGTTATTATTTATTTCCTTATATCATGATAAATGTTTATTATTCATGCTAGAATTGTATTATCCAGAAGCATAATACATGTGTCAATA
Source organism: Triticum aestivum (assembly GCF_018294505.1). NCBI lineage: Eukaryota > Viridiplantae > Streptophyta > Magnoliopsida > Poales > Poaceae > Triticum > Triticum aestivum. Next base: position 102,155,801 of record NC_057812.1, read on the forward strand.
CATAGACAAACAGAGTGTCACTAGTATGCCTCTACTTGACTAGCTCGTTGATCAAAGATGGTTATGTTTCCTAACCATAGACATGAGTTGTCATTTGATTAATGGGATCACATCATTAGGAGAATGATGTGATTGACTTGACCCATTCCGTTAGCTTAGCACTTGATCGTTTAGTTTCTTGATATTGCTTTCTTCATGACTTATACATGTTCCTATGACTATGAGATTATGCAACTCCCGTTACCGGAGGAACACTTTGTGTGCCACCAAACGTCACAACGTAACTGGGTGATTATAAAGGTGCTCTACAGGCGTCTCCAAAGGTACTTGTTGGGTTGGTGTATTTCGAGATTAGGATTTGTCACTCCGATTGTCGGAGAGGTATCTCTGGGCCCACTCGGTAATGCACATCACTATAAGCCTTGCAAGCATTGCAACTAATGAGTTAGTTGCGGGATGATGTATTACGGAACGAGTAAAGAGACTTGCCGGTAACGAGATTGAACTAGGTATTGAGATACCGATGATCGAATCTCGGGCAAGTAACATACCGATGACAAAGGGAACAACGTATGTTGTTATGCGGTTTGACCGAGAAAGATCTTCCTAGAATATGTGGGAGCCAATATGAGCATCCAGTTTCCGCTATTGGTTATTGACCGGAAATGTGTCTCGGTCATGTCTACATTGTTCTCGAACCCGTAGGGTCCGCACGCTTAAAGTTCGATGACGGTTATATTATGAGTTTATGTGTTTTGATGTACCAAAGGTAGTTCGGACTCCCGGATGAGATCGGGGACATGACGAGGAGTCTTGAAATGGTCGATACGTAAAGATCAATATATTGGATGACTATATTCGGACATCGGAAAGGTTCCGAGTGATTCGGGTATTTTTGGAGTACCGAGGAGTTACGGGAATTCACTGGGAGAAGTATTGGGCCTTATTGGGCCATACGGTAATAGAGGAGAAAGGCTAAAAGGAAGGAGGCACGCGCAACCCCACTGGGCCGAACTGGACAAGGGGTGCAGCCCCTTTTGCCTTCTCCCTCTCCCCCTCTTTCCTTCTCTCCTACTCTGGAAAGGAAAGGGCAATTCTACTAGGACTTGGGAGTCCTAGTAGGACTCCCCACACTTGGCGCGCCCCCTCTAGGGCCGGCCTCTCCCTCCCTCCTTTATATACGTGGCCAGGGGGCACCCCATAGACACAACAATTGATCTCTTGGATCTCTTAGCCGTGTGCGGTGCCCCCCCTAACACCCTCGATGCGACTATAGCTCCCACGTGTCGAGGCACGACTTAGAGACATAATCGCATTGAAGGCATATGTCGCAAGTTAGGCAATCTTCACAAACATCCCATGTAATATAATAATAAAAGGGGATATAACATAGTTGGCTTACACTCGCCACGTCAATCACGTACATAAATAACATTACATCAACCAAACACTCATGGCCCGACTACGGCGCCAAAATAAAAGAGAACCCAACATGCGACACGGTCCCAATCACCCCCAACTGGGCACCACTACTGATCATCGGGAAAGGAAACATAGTAACGTTGAGAGTCCTCGTCGAACTCCCACTTGAGCTCAAGTGCGTCTCCTGGAGCGGAATCATCAGGCCCTGCATCTGGTGTAATAGTAATCTGTGAGCCGCAGGGACTCAGCAATCTCGCACCCTCGCGATCAAGACTATTTAAGCTTATAGGTATGGCAAGGTAAATATGTGGAGCTGCAGCAAGCGACTAGCAAATGTGGTGGCTAACTTATTCGCAAAAGAGAGAGAGAAGAGGAGGCAAAGCGCGAGCGAGAAACTAGAGAGCAACCTGCGCAAACATTACTCCAACACCGTGTCCACTTCCCGGACTCCGCCGAGAAGAGGCCATCACGGTAACACACTCAGTTGATTCATTTTAATTAAGTTAAGGTTCAAGTTATCTACAACCGGACATTAACAAATTCCCATCTGCCCATAACCGCGGGCACGGCTTTCGAAAGTTTAAATCCCTGCAGGGGAGTCCCAACTTAGCCCATGACAAGCTCTCACGGTCAACGAACGAATAGACCTCCTCCCAAGACATTCCGATCAGACTCGGTATGTCGGTAATTCAAGACACTTCGACAGGTTAAAACAAGACCAGCAACACCGCCCGAATGTGCCGACAAAATCCTGATAGGAGCTGCACATATCTCTTTCTCAGGGCACACTCAGATGAACACTACGTACAACTAAAACCAACCCTCGAGTTGCCCCGAGGTGGCGCTGCAAGTGGCTCTGTTTGGACCAACACTCAGAGGAGCACTGACCCGGGGAGGTTTAAATAAGATGACCCTCGGGCTCCGGAAACCCAAGGAAAAAAGAGGCTAGGTGGCGAATGGTAAAACCAAGGTTGGGCATTGCTGTAAAAGCTTTAATCAAGGCGAACTATCAAGGGGTTCCCATCATAACCCAACCGCGTAAGGAACGCAAAATCCGGGAACATAACACCGATATGACGGAAACTAGGGTGGCAAGAGTGGAACAAAACACTAGGCGAGAGGCCGAGCCTTCCACCCTTTACCAAGTATATAGATGCATTAAGATAAAAATATAATATAATGATATCCCAACAAGTAAATAAATGTTCCAACAAGGAACGGCCTCCAATATTCACCTGCAACTAGCAACGCTATAAGAGGGGCTGAGCAAAGCGGTAACATAGCCAATCAATGGTTTGCTAGGACATGGTGGGTTAGAGGTTTAACATGGCAATTTGGGAGGCTTAAAAGCAAATGGTAGGCATCATAGCATTGGCATAGCAAAAGAGCGAGCAAACTAGCATAGCAAAGATAGTAGTGATTTCGAGGGTATGATCATCTTGCCTGCACAGTTGTCAGAGTTGACTGGATCCTCGAAAGCAAACTCAATGGGCACCTCGTTAGCAAACTCGTCTCCCGCCTCTACCCAAACAAGACAACAAGCAACGAGGGCACAATCAACCACGTGCAAGACTCAAACAAAATGATGCGATGATGATATGCTATGCGGGATGCAAAATGCAAGATATGACAGGAAATGCATGAACCTGGCCTCAACTTGGAATTCCAAGTATGCCACTGGAAAGATGAGATGAGATCGCTTGAAAACGATATAAAGAACGCCGGAATCGGAGTTACGGTTTGGAAATGGCAAGCGATTCAAATATGACACCGGTCTGCGATTTACAGCAAGTAGCCATCTAAATGCAATGAGATGAACATGCTACAACACCCAAACATGACAAAAAAATACATGGCAGGGATGCATTCAAGATGCTTAACAAAAGTCTAGCACTGAGCTATGGCCAATTCATCCATTAACAGGTTCAAACAAGCATGGCAAAAATGCATATGACAAACAGATTTCAGACTTTGTGAAATCAACACTTGTCTGGAATTTCAGATCAGATAGCACTCTTCGGAGCAACAAAACTACAAGCTACAAGACCTGAACATGGCCAAGTAAAGAATGGAATGGAGCTACTCAAAGAGCTTAATAAAAGTCCCTTAGTGACCTTGAGCCAAAAGGGACCAGAAAATACATTTGCAAGCATGTGAACATAGCAAAAACATAATCAGTTTTCAGACTTAGTGAAAACTGACACATGCTGAAACATAACTCAAGTAGGCATGTTTATGAACTCAATGCACTCACTATGGTGCAAGCCATGGCAAGACAAGCATACACCCATCAAGAGGGCACAAAATACAAGATAGACATGGCAAGAACAATAACATAGCATGCACGGATCAACTACAACATCATCGGCAAAATTGCAAACAAGTTGACAAACTGCCCAGATTCACAAAGTAGCAAAAGTAGAGCTCGATTGACTCAAGCTAGGGTGCTCCATAATTGCAAACAAAGACATGGATGGATAGAGCAATACAATATTAGTAAAAACTCCCTTACTGATCATCCTCAAAAGAGGCACGGATCACTAGGAAACAACAAGAACATATGGCATCATGAGATAAACAGATCCAGGACTTAGTGAAATTACTAAGTCCCTGAAAACAGAATTAGCAAGTGCACCACTTTGCAAGCTTGCACTAGTCACCACACACATCACAAAAATAATGGGTAGCACCTCTGGAAAGATGACAAAACCCTTAACAAAACCTATGTAGAGCACCATGGCATATCATGCACATATTAATCGTGGCAAAAATGACAAAAACCTAAATGGAGTAGCAGATCTGACAATTAACTTAAGTAGCCATATTCTAACAGCATTTCGGGCATCAAGATGAACTCAAATGAAAATGATGCAATGGAATGAAATGATGTACTCTCTGAGATGAACATTTTGATATGCTATATGCATGAATCGAAGCTACGGATGCAAAGTTACGGAGCTACGAACAGGGGCACTTGGATCTGCGAATTTCAGGACTTAGAAGAAAAACAACCTCCTCAGATCTAGGGTTAGGCACGGAATCCGAGGCGGTCGACGAGGCAGTGTTCACGACGGAGTCGAGGTCACCGGCGAGGTGGGTTCGTCAGCAGGCCGGACCTGACGGCGACGGCGGCGGCGGGCTCCAAGGAGCGGCGGGGCGGAGCTAGCCGTGGTGGTCGGCGCGGCAGGGGCGGCGCCGGGATTGCGGCGGAGACGGAGCC
>NC_057812.1:102160955-102168166 GCF_018294505.1 Triticum aestivum
GGAGACGGAGCCGGCCGGCGAGGTGGCGGCTCGGCCGCGGGAGGGACGAAGGCGGGCGGCGGCGCGCGGACTGGGCCCTCGGGGGCCGGCTGCGGGCTCCCGGGCCGGAGCGGTGGGCGGCGGCGCGGGCGAGTCGGCGGCTGACAAGTGGCGGCGGCGGGCGGTGGCGGACACGTCCGGCCCGAATCGGACGTGTCCGTCGGCGGGAGGTGCAGTTTTTAGGGTTACGGGGGAGACGGAGATCCGAATTTCGGGGGAGGGGGGTCTTTATATAGGCATGGAGGGAGCTAGGAGAGTCCAAATGAGGTGCGGTTTTCGGCCACGCGATCGTGATCGAACGCTCTAGATCATGGAGCAGAGTTAGGTGGATTTTGGGCCAAATTGGAAGGGTGTTGGGCTGCAACACACACGAGGCCTTTTCGGTCCCTCGGTTAACCGTTGGAGTATCAAACAAAGTCCAAATGATACGAAACTTGACAGGCGGTCTACCGGTAGTAAACCAAGGCCGCCTGGCAAGTCTCGGTCAAATCCAGAAATGTTTAATCCCCACACACGAAAGAAATCTAGAAATGACCACCGGAGGAGAACGAAGCGCCGGAATGCAAAACGGACAACTGGGAAAATGCTCGAATGCATGAGACGAACACGTATGCAAATGCAATGCACATGATGACATGATATGACATGCATGACAACGACAACAACACACGGAGACAAAGACCTGAACCCGAGAAAATAAAATAACTTAACACCAGAAACGGCAAGAGTTGGAGTACAAATTGGGAAAGTTACATCCGGGGTGTTACAACACTCCACCACTACGAAAGGATCTCGTCCCGAGATCTAGGACTGAAAGAACGCCGGGTACTCGGAACGGAGGTGATCCTCACGTTCGCAGGTAGCTTCACGGTCGGAATGGTGTGACCACTTGACTTTGAGAAATTTGATTGACTTGTTGCGAGTCTTTCGTTCAGTCTCTTCAAGAATAGCAACTGGGTGCTCATGATAGGAGAGATCTTCTTGGAGCTCAATGTCCTCGAAGTTGACGGTGCGGTCAGGAGTCTTGAAGAACTTTCGAAGCTGAGAGACATGGAACACGTCATGAACATTTGCAAAGTTTGAAGGCAGCTCGAGTTGATAGGCGAGGTCGCCTCTCTTGCTGACAATCTTGAAAGGTCCCACGTATCTAGGGGCAAGCTTTCCTTTGATACCGAAGCGACGAGTACCTTTCATAAGAGAGACGCGGAGGTAAACATGATCTCCGATCTCGAAAGCCAAATCACGGTGCTTACTATCATAGTAGCTCTTCTGGCGGGATTGGGCTGCTTTGAGGTTATCACGAATGACTTTGCACATTTCCTCTGCCTCTATGATTAAGTCATTACCCAAAAGCTGACGTTCACCGGTTTCAGACCAGTTGAGAGGGGTACGGCACTTCCTGCCATACAGAATTTCAAATGGGGCCTTGCCCGAACTTGCTTGAAAACTGTTGTTGTAGGAGAATTCAGCATAAGGAAGACAATCCTCCCATTTCATGCCGAAGGAGATCACACAAGCCCTGAGCATATCTTCAAGAATCTGGTTGACACGCTCGACTTGACCGCTAGTTTGAGGATGGAAAGCTGTGCTGAAGCGGATGTTAGTGCCCATAGCCTTCTGAAAAGAATCCCAAAACTTCGATGTAAAGATGCTGCCACGGTCTGAAGAGATCACTTGAGGAATACCGTGCAGAGAGACAATACGAGAGGTATAGAGTTCCTCCAATTGAGCTGCAGTGATCGACTCTTTGATAGGTAGAAAGTGAGCCACTTTGGTGAGTTTGTCGATGACAATGAATATAGCATCATTTCCACGCTTGGACTTTGGAAACCCAGTCACGAAGTCCATTTCAATGTGGTCAAACTTCCATTCTGGAATGGCAAGAGGTTGGAGGAGACCAGCTGGCCTTTGGTGTTCTGCCTTCACTCTTCTGCAGACATCACATTCATTCACGAATTGAGCAATCTCGCGCTTCATTTGAGTCCACCAATAAGCTTGCTTAAGGTCTTGATACATCTTCGTGCTCCCAGGGTGGATGGAGAGGAGAGAATTGTGAGCCTCGTTCATGATCACTTTACGGAGGTCACCTTTGGGTACAACAATTCGATCCTCGAAGAAGAGAGTGTCCTTGTCATCAAGGCGGTAGCACTTATACTTGGGTTGACTCTTGGCAATCCCAATCTTCACCTTTTTCACCATAGCATCAAGAAGCTGGGCTTGGCGAATCTGGTCTTCCAAGGTAGGAGAGACTTGAAGGTTGGCGAGGAAACCTTGAGGAACAACTTGCAGATTAAGTTTGCGGAAAGCTTCACAAAGCTCGGGATAAGGCTTGAGAATCAGACTGTTGCAGTAAGCCTTCCTGCTCAATGCGTCAGCAATCACATTGGCCTTGCCTGGAGTATACTCGATACTCGGATTATACTCTTGAATCATTTCGACCCATCGAGTTTGCCTGAGGTTGAGATTAGGCTCAGTGAAAATGTACTTGAGACTCTTGTGATCAGTGAAAATGTCCACTTTTCTTCCCAAAAGAAGATGTCTCCAAGTCAAAAGAGCATGCACAACTGCCGCCAACTCGAGATCATGAGTGGGGTAGTTCTTCTCATTAGGCTTCAACTGGCGAGAGGTATAAGCAACAACTTTCTTCTCTTGCATCAATACTGCGCCAAGACCTTGGAGAGAGGCATCACAAAAGACCTCGTACGGCTTGGATTCATTATGCGGAGTCAGAACTGGAGCAGTGATCAATTTCTCTTTCAAACTGTTGAAAGCAATATCACACTCCGGAGACCAAACGTACTTGATGTGCTTCTGAAGAAGATTAGAGAGGCTTCGCGATCTTGGAAAAGTTTTCAACGAATCTTCGGCAATAGCTTGCGAGACCGAGGAAGCTACGGAGTTGCTTCACGTTCTGAGGAGGTTCCCAATTCACAATTGCAGACACCTTCTCAGGATTCATGGCAATGCCCTTGGCAGAGATGATATGACCAAGATAAAGAACCTCATCGAGCCAAAATTCACACTTGGAGAACTTGGCATAGAACTGATGTTCTCTGAGCTTATCGAGAACCAAACGCAAGTGCTTGGCATGATCTTCCTTGTTCTTCAAGAAAACCAGAATGTCGTCGAGATAGACCAAAACGAAGTCATTGGTGTAGGCATTGAAGATGAAGTTCATCATGTGAGAGAACGTCGGAGGAGCGTTGACGAGGCCAAAAGACATGACAGTGTATTCATAAGAACCAAAGCTTGTCCTGAAAGCCGTCTTAGGAATATCTTGCTCACGGATTCGAATCTGATGATAACCCATACGGAGATCAAGCTTGGAGAATACTTGAGCACCTTTAAGTTGTTCGAACAGCTCGTTGATGTTGGGAAGTGGGTATTTGTTCTTGATGGTCTTCTTGTTCACTGGACGGTAATCAACACAAAGTCGGTCCGTTCCATCCTTCTTCTTCACAAAAAGAACACCACAACCCCACGGAGAAGAACTAGGCCGGATGAGACCCATTTTCTCTTGAGTATCGAGTTGCTTCTTCAGCTCCTTCAACTCTTCAGGTCCGAGCTTGTAAGGACGTTTGCACACAGGTTCCGTGCCAGGCTCGAGATCAATAACGAATTCAACTGGCCGGTGCGGAGGCATTCCTGGGAGCTCTTCTGGAAAGACGTCTTGATATTCGCAAACGACTGGAATTTGCGAGATGGCATCCAATTCACCCTTCTCATTGAGAGAAAACAGACGAATTGTATTATCACGAGCGGCAAAGACAATTACATCCTCAGACGAATGAGTCAATTGAATCTGCCTGGCTGCACAATCAAGATGTGCCTTGTGCTTAGAAAGCCAATCCATTCCGAGAATAAGATCAATATCCGAGTTGCCAAGAACCACCAGAGAAGATAGAAACTTGTAGTCACCCAATGTGATAGAGACATCCGGGACACAATTGTTAGAAGTCATTTGCTTGCCCGGAGACACAATCTTCAATGGAACAGGAATCCTTTCGGTCACAAAATCATGCTTGGCCACAAATGGAGTTGAAATAAAAGAAAGCGATGCACCAGTGTCAAAAAGAACTTTTGCAGGAACATCGTTAACAGGAAGGTTACCCATGATCACATCTGGGGAGTCCTCTGCCTGAGCTGCATTCAGCAAATTGACCTTGGCGTGCTTGGGGTTATGCTTGACCACAGCTGTACTTGCCGATCTGACAGGAGGAGGAGGAGGTGGAAGACGCCTCTGGTTGAAACACTTGTTGGCATAGTGACCCTTCTGTTGGCACTTGTTGCACGTGACCTCTGAAAGCGGACGGTGATACGGAGCACTCGATCTTGGAGCTTGAGACGAAGTCTTGTTCTGAAAGCCAGGGTTGGGTGGGTGGAAAGAACCACTGCCACTTTTGCTCTTCTACTGATACGGCTGACGGAACAGAGGAGGAGGAAGCCAATACTTCTGCTGCTTGGCCACTTGAGTAGAGGAAGAAGGAGTAACATCTCTGACTCGCTTCTTGGAAGCATCACACTTGAACTGAGCAGCCTCTTGCTTCAGTGCCATGTTGTAGAACTCATCGTATCTCAAGGGCTCAAAGAGAACAAGAGCTAGCTGAATTTCTTCTCTGAGACCACCCCTGAACTGATATATCATGCTCTTCTCATCAGGCACGTCCTGCTTAGCAAAGCAGGCGAGCTTCTGGAACAACTTGTTGTAGTCATAGACAGACAAAGAGCCTTGCTTCAGATTGCGGAATTCCTCACGCTTGCTTTCAACCACGCTCTGGGGAATATGATGAGCCCTGAAATCTCAATGGAAATCATCCCAAGTGATAACACGTCCACCTCTGGAGTCCTTGTACTGCTGGAACCATTCTGCAGCTTGATCTTTGAGTTGGAAGGAAGCGAACTTGACAAAGTCCTCAGGCCTGACGTTACTGCACTCGAAATGCTTGCACAGATCGACAAGCCAATCGTCAGCATCGGTTGCCTCAACACAATTGCTGAAAGTCTTTGGCCCGTTAGCAAGGAACTGGTTGAGTGTAGCAAAGTGATTCTGATTGTTGCCTTGATTGCGCTCTTAGAGAATTTTCATGATCAACTGTGTGTTTGCATTGGTTGCAGCCATCACAGCTTGCCATGCCTCTGGAGGAGGTGGAGGTGGTGGCGGATCAGGATTCGGAGTCGTGCGCGTTGGAGGAGCCATCCTGAAGAGGTTGACCACCATTAGCACATTGATAGACAAATATTGAAGCTGAATCCAATGAAATGAAAATTGCAACATATAGTCTTCACATCCGAACAAAATGAACGAATGCATTCCTCTTGAAATGGTCACATATCCATAAATTGAGAAGCCACGTAGAATTAAGGTAGAGAAATAAATCAAGAAGGTACGGATCAAGAACGAATAATCGGTAAGAAATCCCAATCTCAAACCAATATCCATGGAAGAAGAACTAGAGCTACTAGAATTCCCACCGATGAAACTCCCGAACCTTTCCGGTTATGCAATCAGGTGTTGGGGATACAGGGGAAGCATAATATCTCACCCAAATCTAGCAAATCCTACATCCAGATGTATCCATCCTTCAACACATAACCAAGAAAACTTCGGAAACCATCTACCTCAACCTTCAAAAAGCATCCGTTATACAAGTTATGGCGATACTCCCGAACTCCCGCCCCAGTACTGGGTGGTGTCGAGGTTATCTCACCAACGAACTGCATAAAAGAGATTTTCGATGTCGGCGTATTAGACTCAGGTATTCCAGAACTGCAACGATAAAATTATGATGACAACACCTCAGAGCTCAACTTCCCAGGACACTTCCACTAAACCCCTGAGAGGAGGCACCAAGACAATGTTCTCATCATAAAACCATCGGAACGATTCTAAGATACCCGCGTGATCCTAAAAAAAATTTAGTGAAATTTGAGAAGAGAAGAGTCAAAACTCTACGTCAGGATGCCTTACCAGAGCGATGAGGAGACTGGGAAGTAAAAAGAATTTCTAAACTCTCCGATATATCATTCCTAAATGACTTAAAACATTTTTCTAGACTCAACAACGGCTGCTAAAAACGATCAAGTAGTGGGGCTCCTAAGGTCGGCGAAGGCTCTGATTACCAACTTGTAACACCCTCGATGCGACTATAGCTCCCACGTGTCGAGGCACGACTTAGAGACATAATCGCATTGAAGGCATATGTCACAAGTTAGGCAATCTTCACAAACATCCCATGTAATATAATAATAAAAGGGGAGATAACATAGTTGGCTTACACTTGCCACGTCAATCAAGTACATAAATAACATTACATCAACCAAACACTCATGGCCCGACTACGGCGCCAAAATAAAAGAGAACCCAACATGCGACACGGTCCCAATCACCCCCAACTGGGCACCACTACCGATCATCGGGAAAGGAAACATAGTAACATTGAGAGTCCTTGTCGAACTCCCACTTGAGCTCAAGTGCGTCTCCTGGAGCGGAATCATCAGGCCCTGCATCTAGTGTAATAGTAATCTGTGAGCCACAGGGACTCAGCAATCTCGCACCCTCGCAATCAAGACTATTTAAGCTTATAGGTATGGCAAGGTAAATATGTGGAGCTGCAGCAAGCGACTAGCAAATATGGTGGCTAACTTATTCGCAAAAGAGAGCGAGAAGAGGAGGCAAAGCGCGAGCGAGAAACTAGAGAGCAACCTGCACAAACATTACTCCAACACCGTGTCCACTTCCCGGACTCCGCCGAGAAGAGGCCATCACGGTAACACACTCAGTTGATTCATTTTAATTAAGTTAAGGTTCAAGTTATCTACAACTGGACATTAACAAATTCCCATCTGTCCATAACCACGGGCACGGCTTTCGAAAGTTCAAATCCCTGCAGGGGAGTCCCAACTTAGCCCATGACAAGCTCTCACGGTCAACGAAGGAATAGACCTCCTCCTAAGACGTTCTGATCAGACTCGGTATCTTAGTAATTCAAGACACTTCGACAGGTTAAAACAAGACCAGCAACACCGCCCGAATGTGCCGACAAAATCCCGATAGGAGCTGCACATATCTCTTTCTCAGGGCACACTCAGATGAACACTATGTACAACTAAAACCAACCCTCGAGTTGCCCCGAGGTGGCGCTGCAAGTGGCTCTGTTTGGACCAACACTCAG
>NC_057812.1:102168572-102170806 GCF_018294505.1 Triticum aestivum
ATAACCCAACCGCGTAAGGAACGCAAAATCCGGGAACATAACACCGATATGACGGAAACTAGGGCGGCAAGAGTGGAACAAAACACTAGGCGAGAGGCCGAGCCTTCCACCCTTTACCAAGTATATAGATGCATTAAGATAACAAGATAATATAATGATATCCCAACAAGTAAATAAATGTTCCAACAAGGAACGGCCTCCAATCTTCACCTGCAACTAGCAACGCTATAAGAGGGGCTGAGCAAAGCGGTAACATAGCCAATCAACGGTTTGCTAGGACATGGTGGGTTAGAGGTTTAACATGGAAATTTGGGAGGCTTGAAATCAAATGGTAGGCATCGTAGCATTGGCATAGCAAAAGAGCGAGCAAACTAGCATAGCAAAGATAGTAGTGATTTCGAGGGTATGATCATCTTGCCTGCACAGTTGTCAGAGTTGACTAGATCCTCGAAAGCAAACTCAACGGGCTCCTCGTTAGCGAACTCGTCTCCCGCCTCTACCCAAACAAGACAACAAGCAACAAGGGCACAATCAACCACGTGCAAGACTCAAACAAAATGATGCGATGATGATATGCTATGCGGGATGCGATGCGGGATGCAAAATGCAAGATATGACAGGAAATGCATGAACCTGGCCTCAACCTGGAATTCGAAGTGTGTCACTAGAAAGATGAGATGAAATCGCTTGAAAACGATATAAAGAACGCCGGAATCGGAGTTACGGTTTGGAAATGGCAAGCGATTCAAATATGACACCGGTCTGCGATTTACAGCAAGTAGCCATCTAAATGCAATGAGATGAACATGCTACAGCACCCAAACATGACAACAAAATACATGGCAGGGATGCATTCAAGATGCTTAACAAAAGTCTAGCACTGAGCTATGGCCAATTCATCCATTAACAGGTTCAAACAAGCATGGCAAAAATGCATATGACAAACAGATTTCAGACTTAGTGAAATCAACACTTGTCTGGAATTTCAGATCAGATAGCACTCTTCGGAGCAACAAAACTACAATCTACAGGACCTGAATATGGCCAAGTAAAGCATGGCATGGAGCTACTCAAAGAGCTTAATAAAAGTCCCTTAGTGACCTTGAGCCAAAAGGGACCAGAAAATACATTTGCAAGCATGTGAACATAGCAAAAACATAATCAGTTTTCAGACTTAGTGAAAACTGACAAATGCTGAAACATAACTCAAGTAGGCATGTTTACGAGCTCGATGCACTCACTACGGTGCAATTAATGGCAAGAAAATCATACACCCGTCAAGAGGGCACAAAATGCAAGCCAGACATGGCAAGAATAATAGCATAGCATGCACGGATCAACTACAACATCATCGGCAAAATTGCAAACAAGTTGACAAACTGCCCAGATTCACAAAGTAGAAAAAGTAGAGCTCGATTGACTCAAGCTAGGGTGCTCCATAATTGCAAACAAAGACATGGATGGATAGAGCACTACAATATTAATAAAACTCCCTTACTGATCATCCTCAAAAGAGGCACGAATCACTAGGAAACAACAAGAACATATGGCATCATGAGATAAACAGATTTAGGACTTAGTGAAATTACTAAGTCCCTGAAAACAGAATTAGCAAGTGCACCACTTTGCAAGCTTGCACTAGTCACCACACACATCACAAAAATAATGGGTTGCACCTGTGGAAAGATGACAAAACCCTTAACAAAACATATGTAGAGCACCATGGCATATCATGCACATATTAATCGTGGCAAAAATGGCAAAAACCTAAATGGAGTAGCAGATCTGACAATTAACTCAAGTAGCCATCTTCTAATAGCATTTCGGGCATCAAGATGAACTCAAATGAAAATGATGCAATGGAATGAAATGATGTACTCTCTGAGATGAACATTTTGATATGCCATATGCATGAATCGGAGCTACGGATGCAAAGTTACGGAGCTACGAACAAGGGCACTTGGATCTGCGAATTTCAGGACTTAGAAGAAAAACAACCTCCTCAGTTCTAGGGTTAGGCACAGAATCCGAGGTGGTCGACGAGGCACTGTTCACGACGGAGTCGAGGTCGCCGGCGAGGTGGGTTCGTCAGCGGGGAGAAGAGGGGAGGCGAGGCCGGCCTCCAAGGAGCGGCGGGGCGGAGCTAGCCGCGGTGGTCCGCGCGGGAGGGGCGGCGCCGGGGTCGCGGCGGAGGCGGAGCCGGCCGGCGAGGTGGCGGCTCGGCCGCGGGAGGG
>NC_057812.1:102171239-102179580 GCF_018294505.1 Triticum aestivum
GGGGGGGGTCTTTATATAGGCATGGAGGGAGCTAGGAGAGTCCAAATGAGGTGCGGTTTTCAGCCACGCGATCATGATCGAACACTCTAGATCATGGAGCAGAGTTAGGTGGCTTTTGGGCCAAATTGGAAGGGTGTTGGGCTGCAACACACACGAGGCCTTTTCGGTCCCTCGGTTAATCGTTGGAGTATCAAACGAAGTCCAAATGATACGAAACTTGACAGGCGGTCTACCGGTAGTAAACCAAGGCCACCTGATAAGTCTCGGTCCAATCCGGAAATGTTTAATCCCCACACATGAAAGAAAGCTAGAAATGACCACCGGAGGAGAACGAAGCGCCGGAATGCAAAACGGACAACGGGGAAAATGCTCGAATGCATGAGACGAACACATATGCAAATGCAATGCACATGATGACATGATATGAGATGCATGACAATGACAACAACACACGGAGACAAAGACCCGAACCCGAGAAAATAAAATAACTTAACGCCGGAAACAACAAGAGTTGGAGTACAAATTGGGAAAGTTACATCCGGGGTGTTACACCCCCCTCCACCATAGTCCACCTCGATAATATCGTAGCGGTGCTTAGGCAAAGCCCTGCATCGCTAGAACATCATCATCGTCACCATGCTGTCGTGCTGACGGAACTCTCCCTCAAAGCTCGGCTGGATCGGAGTTCGAGGGACGTCATCGAGTTGAACGTGTGCTGAACTCGGAGGTGTCGTACGTTCGGTACTTGATCGGTCGGATTGTGAAGACGTACGACTACATCAACCGCGTTATGCAAACGCTTCCGCTTTCGGTCTACGAGGGTACATGGACACACTCTCCCCTCTCGTTGCTATGCATCACCATGATCTTGCGTGTGAGTAGGAATTTTTTTTGAAATTACTATGTTCCCCAACAACTCGACAAATTGCTATCTTTCGTAGATGACAGTCACCTTGATCGTATTTGAACGTACGTAGATCATATATATGCTCATTCTCGGTGCAATCTGTGATTTTTGGAAGTGGAACCCGGTGACGACTGTACACATTCACAAGTTCCCACTCGTAGTTATACCCAATATAAACAACTCAATCTCCATTTGCGCCTGCCCAAGCCTTACCCTAAGCGATGGCATCTTAACATCACACGTATCATTATCAAGCGGCATCAACTTGCACAAGGCGGCACTTCCATCGTCCCCACACCGGCGACCAGCGTCATGGCGACGAAGATAGTGGAGATCAAACCACTCCCGAACCCTTGGGTTCTTTGCAATGATGTTATTTGTTGAGTCGAGAATGGACTTGAACGAACCTGCCGTGCTACCCGATGTGATGACGTCGCACCGATCAATGAGGGCCTCCACGTCATCTTTCAGATCGCGGCAAGAATAACGGGGTTGTTTCCGGCCTATTCCCTCCCCGGAGAAGACGATCGAACAATGGCAGAAGGAAGGCTAAAAGCAAATGGAGGGAGGAAGAGCGTGCGACAGCAGTTCCAAATCGAGAGGGAAAGGCGAAGAGGCGGTGGATGGTTGCCACGGTACAAGAAGACACTACTAGGGAAAAGCCTAGCAGCAGCACGGGTTTTGGGTGTATCAGTAGCGCGGGTGCCTGCGCTACTGATACGGCGCCACAGCGAACTTGTAGCAGTAGCGCGTGTTAACACATGCCTCTGCTATACATTGTTAGATGTAGCGTGCGTTGCAAACAGCGCTACTGCTAATTAGCTGTAGCGGGTCTTATACCCCGCGCTACTGCTATTACTTTCAAAAACAAAAAAAATCTCGATCCCATGCGTGCTGTCAATGGCAGCAATGGTAAGACCTAGCAATGATTGGCATCGCCGGAGGCATGAACGGACAGCGGAAGACCAGATCCAGTACTGGCTGTTGGAGAGGGCCCGTTTCTATGGCAGAGCCAGGCCGCGGCGTGGGGCTCCTCTTCCCGACCATGCCAGATAGCTCCGGGTCATCCATGGCGACGACCTGCACGAGCATGGACATAGGAGGGTGAGTCAAACCAGAGGGGGAGAGAGAAAAGGAAAACCAAGGGAGAGAGGAAGGTGATGTAGGGAGCAGCGGAGCTAGTCACCGGTGGCGAGGTGCTCCGGTGTGGTGGCGCGGGGCAGCGGCCTCCTAGACGTCGGTGGAAGACCGGCGAGCTCCTAGACGCAAGTGGCGCGAGGCGGCGGCCTCTTTCGGCGCCATGGAGGAGGATGGGTGCATTGGCAAGAGGTCCATGTGAGAGCATATGAAAAGTGAGAGGAGAGAGTGGTGGAAGAGAGGAGGGATTTGGGGAAGGAGATGGGGATTCGACCGAGGATATGGCGACTTCACCTACCTCATACTTAGTAGTAGCGAGGGGTATAAAACCGTGCTACTACTATCAACTTAGTAGTAGCACGGGTTTATACCCCTCGCTACTACTATGGCATGTGCCGGGGGGCACGGTAGAGACCACTTAGTAGTAGCGAGGGTTAAAAACCCGCGCTACTACTATCAACTTAGTAGTAGCGAGGGTTAAATACCCGCGCTACTCCTAATTAGCAGTAGCGCTTCTTTTTGTGTCGCGCTACTGCTAAGATTCTGTGTATAAGATTTTCCCTAGTAGTGAGTGTTGGGGAACGTAGTAATTTCAAAAAAATTCCTACGCACACGCAAGATCATGGTGATGCATAGCAACGAGAGGGGAGAGTGTTGTCTACGTACCCTCGTAGACCGAAGCGGAAGCGTTGACGCAACGTAGAGGAAGTAGTCGTACATCTTCCCGATCCGACCGATCCAAGCACCGTTACTCCGGCACCTCCGAGTTCTTGGCACACGTTCAGCTCGATGACGATCCCCGGAATCCGATCCAGCAAAGTGTCGGGGAAGAGTTCCGTCAGCACGACGGTGTGGTGACGATCTTGATGTACTACTGCCGCAGGGCTTCGCCTAAGCACCACTACAATATTATCGAGGACTATGGTGGCTGGGGGCGCCGCACACGGCTAAGGAACGATCACGAAGATCAACTTGTGTGTCCATGGGGTGCCCCTTGCCTTAGTATATAAAGGATGAAGGAGGAGGAGGCCGGCCAAGGCTTGGTGCGGCCAGGATGTGGAGTCCTACTAGGACTCCAAGTCCTAGTAGGAGTCCACCAAGAGGGGAGGAAGGGAGAAGGAAGTGGAGGAGAAGGAAAGGTGGCCGGTGTCGTGGTTCTAACTCTGACAGTGATGTAGGGGGGTATGTATGGAGAGGCTAGATCTCAGCTATTGGGAAGTTGTAAACACACCAAGATGTACGAGTTCAGGCCCTTCGCGGAGGAAGTAACAGCCCTACGTCTCGGTGCCCGGAGGCGGTCGACTGGATTACTGGTGTGTGAATAACAGGGGTGTGAACCCCTCATACTGAGGAGGGGGGTGGCTTATATAGAGTTCGCCGGCCCCCTCCTGCCCTCAGTAATGCAGGGTTTAAGGTACATTTAAGGTTGGGCGTTACTGGTAACGCCCCTAATAAAGTGCTATAATGGCCATAAAGACTACTTGATAGCCGACCGTTTGCCTGCGGAGTGACTTTAGGTCTCCTGGTGGTCGAGTAGTTGGCTTCATGGTCGAATGATAGCTTCTTGGTCGAGTGTCTTGAACCCGTCGAGTGGGATACCTTCAAGTCGATTGAAAGGTGACTTCTTCTAGGGATGTCCTAGGGTAGGGCTTTTTGGATAGGTCCGTGCCCCTACCCTAGGTACATGGCTTCATCATTAGCCCCCGAATGGATCGAGGTTAGAGTGGGGAAAGAGTTGGAGATCTTTCCGACTGGTTCTTTGGGCTACGTGAGTGCCTCGTTTTGGGTCAATCGTCACGGATGACGTTGCCAACCTTTTTTAGTCGCCTCGATCCATTCCAGTCCTTTCGTCGAGTGAATTTCTTTATTTGTGACATACCGAGCGTTGGCGCGGGCGGGGTCTTCCGTTTTGACAAGTTGTTCTGCAGCCCGCGGATGTCGTGGGATTTTGGATTTTGGGAAGCGCGCGGGACGGGAGCGGCCGCAGTAATCGGAAGCGATAAAGCGGAAGCTCCTTGATCCCCGCGTCGCCATTCTCTCCACGTACTGCGTGCGCGTCCGCTACGGGATTTGACTGGATAGTTTGGGCCTACCAGTCAGCCACTCTAGAGCGGCCCCTTATAAATCGCCGGCTCAGGGTTTCCAAGCTGTGCGCTCTCTTCTCCTCCTTTCTTCTTCCTCTCTCCCTTCGCAAGTCCTTCCGCCACCTCCGTTCTCACCCCGGCGCAGCAGGCCCGTGCGAGACTTCGCCGGCGATGATGACGAAGGGCAAGACCTCCGCTCTGGAGCGCGTGAAGAAGGCGGCGGCGCAGGGGAAGGGGAAAAGATCTGCTCGGGGCAGATCCTCCTCAAGGTCCACTCTGCCCAAGGGCTGGATCCAGGGCGATTGGATGCCGTCAGTGATCCGGCAAGAGGATCTCGACGACATGGTCGAAGGGGGAGTCATTCCCCATGAGGCTGCGCGTCTTCCGGGGAGAGAGATCGAACCTCAACCCCGCGATGGTGAGTGCGTACTCCTAGCCACCCACATTGACCGAGGGTTTTCTCTGCCGCCCCATCCTTTTTTCTGGAGCTTTTTGAACTTCTTCGGAGCGCAGCTCCACCACTTTACTCCCAACTCCATTGTATACCTTGTCGCTTTCATTTCCATGTGTGAGGCTTTCTTGGGTTGCCGCCCCCATTGGGGACTTTTCAAGCACATCTTTACCTGCCGTTCTCAATCGGTCAAAAAGGCCAAGTCGAGTGACGAGAGGACGCAGGTGATCCAGTTGTGCGGGGGCTTGGCGATCCAGACGAGGGGGAAGAGCTGTTTTCCATCCATTACTTTCCCGGAGTCGGTCCGTGGCTAGCAGGCAACCTGGTTCTACTGTCAGGACCAGGCGACCCCAGGACAGTCGACTGGTCTTCCTCCTTTCTCCCTTGACCGAGCTGAAAAACCTGCTTCTCTGAAAGTGGTGCCGGAGGAAAGGGCTCAAGTCAAAGTGCTGGCCGGTCGAGTGGTTGAGCTTGTCCGTAAGGGCGTGACGGGCATGGATTTGCTGGAGGTCTTCCTCCGGAGGCGCATCCAACCGCTCCAGGCTCGTGACCACCCGATGTGGCTGTACTCGGGTCTTGACGACACCACTCGGATCCACCCGGAGGAGGTCACTGATGAGATGCTGGAGGGGTGGCTGTCGAGCATCACAGGAAACAAGGACAACCCCCGAGGAGCCAGGAGGGTAATTCCACTCGACAACTCGTACGACGTGGACCAGGTATGTCTCTATGCTCCTAACTGAGGTCTTGTTTTTCTTCATTGGTCTTCTTTGAGTTGGTCGATTGACCTTTGTCTTGTCTGTTGTTTTTCAGGCGACTACTGAAATGTACTCGACGCCCAATGGGGCACAGGGGCCAACTGAGGAAGGGGAGGCGAGCGGAGGTGAGAGCAGGGACAATCAAGGAAAGTGGGAGTCCGACGGTGAAGGAGAGGGAGGCGATGACATCGACTCCAGCGAAGAGGAGGAGGAGGAGGTTGCACCCCCCCCCCCCGCCCGGAGGGGCGATCCAAGCTCACACATGATCCAGCGCGGGAGCGTGGTAGTGCGACTGCTCCTGTTGGGCAGTCGTCGAAACGCCCTCGGACCTCTTCTCCTACGTCGACTGGAAAGGCTCCCAAGCACCCGCGCGCAGCACCGTCCAAGCCGCCCAAGGCTCTGCCCAAGATGAAGATGGCCGTCCCCACCATTTCTGGGTAATAATAAAACTTGTTATCCTTTGTCGACCGTGGACGGATCCTTGGTCGATCCATTGAGCCAACCGACTGACTTTCGAGGCTTGCAGTGCTGCTACTTCTGAGACCTCCGCC
The DNA here is from genome assembly GCF_018294505.1 of Triticum aestivum. Taxonomy (NCBI): domain Eukaryota; kingdom Viridiplantae; phylum Streptophyta; class Magnoliopsida; order Poales; family Poaceae; genus Triticum; species Triticum aestivum. Next base: position 102,177,128 of record NC_057812.1, read on the forward strand.
AAGGACGACGACCAAGAGATGGAGGATGCTGTTACCTTCAACCTTGGTACGATTACTGACGTTCCGCTTTGAGTCGACTAAACATTAATTGCAACCCTGGTCGATTGAATGTTCCCTTTGTAGCCCCTCCTCATGTTATCGACCTCCCAGATGACGACGACAATGAACCGCTGAGAATGAGGAGGAACAAGAGGTCGACGGCTGACAAGACCCCCCAACCTGCTCCGGCGTCTGAGGCCATGGCTCGGGATGGTGGTGACACCACTCGGGCTTCTGTGACTTTCGCCATTCCTCTGACGAGCGTGCGGCCTTCGGCGTCGACTGCGGATCCACCTTCGCTTTTTGCTGCGTGCCCCGTCCCTGAGGACCAAGCGACTGCTGCAAAGGAGGCTATACGCCAGGCGGGGATCATGATGGAGCAAGTGAAGATGGCTCGGGAGGCCAGCCAAGCGGCCTATGACGCGAGTTCGGCTCTTCAGAGTAACGTCCAGGTCAGTCGACTCAACACTTGGTCTGTTATGATATGTTGTTTGAAGAGTCTCTTTTCCGAAGATCTTTTGTATCTGTATCTATACACCCACTGGGTGTGTCTGCCAATTCTTGGACGAGTGGGGGCACGCTAAGTGCACCCACTGGGTGCAGTCCCCGAGACTACGGTGGACTGCTGGCAGTCGACTGTAGTCTTTACATTGTGTTGTTGTAGTTGTATTTCTTCACTCGGTTTTTCCCCGAAGATCTTTTTTTTGGTCGAACCAGTGGGAGCACACTGAGTGCACCCACTGGGTATAGTCCCCGAGACTACTGTCGAATGTTTTAGATTCGGCTGTGGTCTTAGAAACGTCGTCATTGTCTCTTAGTTACTCAGAAGCAACTTATCTTGGACGTCTGTCGACTGATTTTTCTTTTACAGAAATCCTGCGAACTTGTAGCTTGCTATACTGAGTTGGAGAAGCAGAAGATTCAACTAAACCTTGATCTGGAGCTGGCCAGAACAGAGCTGCAGAAGGTCAGAGACGGCGCCGCAGGTAAGACGACTTTGTCGACTGGCTATCTTTTAGGCTTGAGTATCCTTCTGCTATTTCCGATTCAATCATCATGTCTTCGTAGAAGAACTAAACGAAGCTCTGGCGAAGAAGGATCAGGACTTGGCTGCTGCCCGTAAGGAGGCTGATGACAAGACCGCTCTGGCCGTACAGAAGCTGGCTTCGGTCGACCACTTAGAAGAAGAGAATACCAAGCTGAAGACCGCTCTGAATGAAGCCAACAGGGAGTGTTCACGTTGGAAGAAGGAGAACCTCACCCTGAACGAGAAGATGGAAGGCATCGCTCGCAGGAGGGACGACCTGGAGAGCTACTTGAGGAGCCTCTCCAAGAAGTTGTACATCAAGCTTGAAGGTGCACATTCAGTTCCGACTGGTTTTTTTTGTGTCGATTTAGTCTATGAAAATTGACTTATCCTTGGATCGTGTATGCAGAGCTTTGCCAGAACTTTGAAGAGGAGACTGGGCGGATCGAAATAGGTTTGGATCCAATCAACTCTCCCGTGAAAGATGAAGCTGCCATGAATCTGCTCCGACTGGAATCTCGCATTGACGGCATCGTGGACTACTTGGCTCGACTGAAGGTTGCCATGTCACGGATCGACCCGGCACTTTGGCCAGAGGCTACGCTCCAAAACGATCTCGAGTCTCTGATGACTCGACTTAACGGAATCCCTGACCGAGTGTAGGAGTGGAAGAAGTCTTCTGCTCGGTGTGGCACTGATGTGGCTCTGTCTCTGGTCCGTGTCCATTGCAAGGAGGCGCGAGAAGAGAAGCTGGCTGCCATCCAAGTTGCCAATACCAGGAAGCACAACTTTCAAGATTTCATGGAGACTTTCATCGGTGCTGCCACCCGTATTGCAGACGGGATCGACTTGGACGAGTTCGTCGCCCCTTCTAGTCCTCCACCTGAGGAGTGAAAAACTTTTAAGCTCCACTTTAAATTTGCCTCGGAATGCCGAGTGGATTTTGTAACCGTTAAACTCCGTCGAGCTGAGGGCTCAATTACTTTGGCCTGAGGTCTGGGACCTTTTAGGCTTTATCTGATCTTGATTTCTCGTTGAATATCTTCATGGTTTGATTCGTCGAGTGGATCTTGATCTTCACTCGGAATAACCTTGTATTTGCGGCGCAGCTCCGAAGGGGAAGGTAGCAGTCGACTGGCGGATTAGGTTGTGTCTTGTACTTAGGCGAGCACTGGGCTGCAGCTAAGCCTCCGAGTGAGAGGTTTGCTCTCCACTCGGTAGGATTTTTAAACACTTAGGCGAGCGTTGGGCTGCAGCTAAGCCCCCGAGTGGGAGGTTTGCTCTCCACTCGGTAGGATTTTTAAACACTTAGGCGAGCGCTGGGCTGCAGCTAAGCCCCCGAGTGGGAGGTTTGCTCTCCACTCGGTAGGATTTTTAAACACTTAGG
>NC_057812.1:102179934-102204185 GCF_018294505.1 Triticum aestivum
AGTGGGAGGTTTGCTCTCCACTCGGTAGGATTTTTTCAAACTTAGGCGAGTGTCTGACTGCAGCTAAGTCTCTTAGTGGGAGAACTTAGGCGAGTACTGGACTGCAGCTAAGCCCCCGAGTGGGAGGATTGCTCTCCACTCGGTAGGATTTTTTCAAACTTAGGCGAGTGCCTGACTGCAGCTCAGTCTCTAAGTGGGAGAAGTTAGGCGAGTATTGGACTGCAGCTAAGCCTCCGAGTGGGAGGTTTGCTCTCCACTCGGTAGGATTTTTTCAAACTTAGGCGAGTGTCTGACTGCAGCTAAGTCTCTTAGTGGGAGAACTTAGGCGAGTACTGGACTGCAGCTAAGCCCCCGAGTGGGAGGATTGCTCTCCACTCGGTAGGATTTTTTAAACTTAGGCGAAATGGATTCGCGGCTAAGTCACCCACTTGGGGATTTCGTATGCAAACAAAAGTGACAGCAATTATTGGGACGCTCTTGTCTTTGGTAAAAATGAATTGCAGAAAAAAAAATCTTATTACATCCCGTCCAAGGGAGAACTCAAGTGTAAAAGGGGCGGAGTAGTTCCGCATTCCAAGCTCGTGGCTCGTCGATCTGGCGATCAACATTGTAGAGGTGATACGCTCCATTGTGGAGGACTCTGGTGATGATGAAGGGGCCTTCCCAAGTAGGAGCAAGCTTGTGTGGTTTCTGCTGATCCACTCGGAGGACCAAATCCCCTTCTTGGAAGGCTCGACTCTTGACATTCCTGGCGTGGAATCGACGCAAGTCTTGCTGATAAATGGTTGATATGATCATGGCCATCTCTCTTTCTTCTTCTAGGAGGTCGACTGTGTCTTGCCGGGCTTGTTCTGCTTCATCTTCGGTATAAAGTTCGACTCGGGGTGCGTTGTGAAGAAGATCATTTGGCAGAACTGCTTCGGCTCCATAAACCAGAAAGAATGGAGTTCTTCCAGTCGACCGGTTCGGGGTGGTCCTCAATCCCCACAGAACTAACAGAAGCTCGTCGACCCAAGCACCTGCCGCGTGCTTGAGATCATGCATCAGTCGAGGCTTTAGTCCTTTGAGAATCAGACCATTTGCTCTTTCAGCTTGTCCATTCGACTGGGGATGGGCGACCGATGCGTAGTCGACTCGAGTGCCTTGAGAGGCGCAAAAAGCTCTGAACTTGTCTGAATCGAAGTTTGACCCATTGTCGGTGATGATACTATGCGGGACCCCATATCTGAACGTCAACCCTCTGACGAAACTGATAGCAGTGCAAGCATCGAGATTCTTGATAGGCTTGGCTTCAATCCATTTGGTGAACTTGTCGATTGCCACAAGCACATGCGTGAATCCGCTCCTGCCTGTTCTTAGTGGACCGACCATGTCCAGTCCCCAGACAGCAAAGGGCCAGACGAGTGGAATGGTCTTCAGGGCTGATGCAGGCTTGTGTGACATGTTGGAGTAGAACTGGCAACCTCCACACTTGTCGACTATCTCTTTTGCCATCTCATTTGCTCTTGGCCAGTAAAATCCTGCTCGGTATGCTTTAGCCACAATGGTCCGAGAGGATGCATGGTGACCACAGGTCCCCGAGTGGATATCATTAAGGATCATGTGACCCTCTTCTGGTGTTATGCATTTTTGACCGATTCCAGTCGTGCTTTCCCTATACAACTGTCCCTTTATGACTATGAAGGCCTTGGATCGGCGGACGATCTGTCGAGCCTCTTCCTCGTCCTCCGGGAGTTCTTTCCTCAAGATATATGTGATGTATGGTACCGTCCAGTCAGGAGTGATAGCCAAGACCTCCATGACTAGGTCGACCACAGCAGGAATTTCGACTTCAGTCGGGTCCGTGGCACTTTTCGAATGCGGGGCTTCTTCTGCGAAGGGATCCTCCTGGACTGACGGCGAGCGGATGTGCTCCAAAAACACATTGCTGGGAATGGCTTCTCTCTTGGAGCCTATCTTTGCCAGATCATCTGCTGCTTGATTTTTCAGTCGGGGGATGTGATGAAGTTCTAACCCCTCGAATTTCTTTTCTAACTTTCTTATTGTGTTGCGATAGCCAGTCATAGCTGGGCTTCTGATGTCCCACTCCTTCATCACCTGATTAACCACCAAATCTAAGTCGCCGTAGACCATGAGGCGTCGGACGCCGAGTGAAATGGCCATGCGCAACCCATACAAGAGTGCTTCATATTCTGCTTCATTGTTGGAGGAATCGAAGTGAATCTGGAGAATGTATCTGAGCTTATCTCCTCGGGGGGAGACCAATACTACCCCAGCACCGGAACCGTTCAGCATCTTAGATCCATCGAAGAACATGGTCCAGTGCTTCGAGTGAACTTGAGTCGGGAGTTGCTATTCAATCCACTCGGCGACGAAATCTGCAATTGCTTGGGACTTGATAGCCTTCTTTGCTTCAAACTTGATATCTAGGGTGAGGAGTTCAATCGCCCACTTAGCCACTCAACCAGTTGCATCTCTATTGTGCAAGATCTCTGACAGTGGAGCGTTGCTGACAACTGTAATGGAATGGTCAGAGAAGTAGTGTGCAACTTTCTTCATGGTCATGTAGATCCCATATACAAGCTTCTGGTAATGGGGATATCTTTGCTTCAAAGGGGTCAAAACTTCAGACACATAATATACTGGGCGCTGAACTCTGAAGGCCTTTCCTTCTTCTTCCCGCTCGACCGTGAGTACTGTACTGACAAATTGTCCCGTGGCCGCAATGTACAGCAGCAGAGGCTCTTTACTGATTGGGGCAGCAAGCACCGGCTGGGTGGAGAGCAGAGCTTTGAGCTCTGCAAACGCTGCGTCAGCTTCTAGAGTCCACTCGAACTTGTCAGACTTCTTCATCAGTCGGTAAAGAGGCAACGCCTTTTCACCGAGACGAGAAATGAATCGACTTAGAGCGGCCAAGCAACCTGTAAGTTTCTGGACATCGTGTACACGCACAGGGCGCTTCATCCGGAGTATGGTGCCAACTTTCTTGGGATTGGCGTCGATTCCTCGTTAGGAAACGAGAAAACCGAGTAACTTTCCACCTGGAACTCCGAATGTGCACTTTGATGGATTGAGCTTGATATCGTATCCCCTGAGGTTAGCAAAGGTTTTGGCAAGGTCAGTCAGTAGGTCGGAATCTTTGCTTGACTTAACCACAATATCATCCATGTATGCTTCTATGTTCCGACTGATCTGAGTGAGTAAACACTTTTGAATCATCCTCATGAACGTAGCTCCAGCATTCTTGAGGCTGAAGGGCATGGTGACATAACAGAAGCACCCAAATGGGGTGATGAAAGCCATTTTGATCTCGTCGGGTCCATACAGACGGATCTGATGGTACCCTGAATAAGCATCTAGAAAAGACAAACGCTCACACCCCGCGGTCGAGTCCACTACCTGGTCGATGCGGGGGAGAGGGAAATGATCTTTCGGGCAGGCCCGATTGATGTGTTTAAAGTCAATGCACATGCGAAGTGACTTGTCCTTTTTGGGGACCATGACTACATTGGCGAGCCACTCGGAGTGGTAAATCTCTCGGATGAACTCCGCTGCTAAGAGCCGAGCCACCTCCTCACCAATAGCTTTCCTCTTCTGGACGGCGGACCGTCGAAGATGTTCTTTCACAGGCTTGAACTTCGGGTCGACTCATAGACGGTGCTCAGCCAGCCCCCTGGGAACTCCAGGCATGTCAGAAGGCTTCCATGCGAAGATGTCCCAGTTCTCACGGAGGAACTGGATGATCGCTTCTTCCTATTTGGAGTCGAGCGTCGTCGAGATGTGAGTCGGAGCAGTGTCGGGGTCGGTCGGGTGAATTTGAGCTGGCTTAGTTTCACCGGACGACTGAAAAGCAGATTCTGAAGCAGGCTTCTTGGCTCGTAGCAATTCACTCGGATCAGCGGTCTTCTGGTACTCTTGTAGCTCAACAACTGCCATCTGAGCGTCAGCAATCTTCGATCCTTTCTGAAAACACTCTCCTGCTTTCTTCCGATTGCCGGTAACGGTGATCACACCTCTGGGGCCGGGCATCTTCAACTTGAGATACACGTAGCATGGTCGAGCCATGAAGCGTGCATAAGCTGGCCGGCCCAGAATAGCATGATAAGCACTTTGGAAGTCCACAACCTCAAATGTCAACTTTTCCCTGCGGTAATTCTTTGAATCACCGAAAACCACGTCGAGAGCAATCTGGCCGAGTGACTCGGCTTTCTTCCAGGAATGACTCCATGGAAGCTCATGTTGCTGGCACTAAGCCTGGACATCGGAATGCCCATCCCTTTCAATGTTTCAGCATACAATATGTTCAGGCCACTGCCACCATCCATCAGGACTTTGGTCAGTCGAGTGCCTTTGACAACTGGGTCGACCACCAAAACTTGCCTCCCAAGGGTGGCAATGTGCGTAGGGTGATCGGACTGGTCGAATGTGATGGCAGTCTGAGACCACTTCAGATAACTGGGTGTCGCCGGAGCAACCATATTCACCTCATGGTTAATGACTTTCAGTCGACTTTTGCTTTCGACATCAGCAAAAATCATCAGGGTGGAATTGGTTTGGGGGTATCCATCGTCGCTATCTTCCTTGTCCTCGACTCTGTCCGACTCTTTTTCCTTATCTTTGGGCCGTTTGCCCTGAAACTGCTGGATCAGGAGCCGGCACTGTCGAGTGGTATGCTTTGGGTAAATGAAATTACCCTCTTCATCTTTCTTGGTGTGGATGTGACATGGCAGATCCAAAACATCATTTCCATCTTGATCCTTGACTTTCTTCGGCTTCCAGGGGCCTTTGGGTTTTCCCTTGAAATTTCCCTGGGTTGCGGCCAGGGCCTCCCCAGGGGCGGCTGGCTCGGCCTTCTGCTCCTGCTTCCGACTGGAATTGCCTCCGGTTCCCTGGGCGACTGCTTTCTGCTTGCCACTCCGGAGTCGATCTTCATCTTCTCCGTTAGCGTATTTGGTGGAAATTTCCATCATCCGATTCAGGGACATTTCTCCGGTCCGACCGAACTTCAGGTTCAACTCTCTGTTCTTGACGCCTTCTTTAAAGGCACAAACTGCTTGGTGATCCGGTACGTTCTCAACTGTGTGATGCAAAGTGATCCACCTCTGGATGTAATCCCTCAGAGTTTCACTCGGCTTCTGCACGCAAGACCGCAATTCTATAAGGCCTGCGGGTCGCTTGCATGTTCCCTCAAAGGTTGTGACAAACACTCGAGAGAGATCCTCCCAAGTGTAGATGCTGCTGGGTGCTAACTGATTCAGCCACGCTCTGGCCGAGCCCTCTAACAAGAGAGGCTAATGCTTCATAGCCACCTCATCATTGCCACCGCCAATCTGTATAGCCACTCGGTAATCTTCGAGCCAAGTGTCAGGCTTAGACTCACCGGTGAACTTGCTGACTCCAGTCGCCAACCAAAAGTTGGGAGGAATCACCGCGGCCCTGATGGCTCGACTGAAACACTCTGGCCCTGAAACACGTATTCTGCTACTGGCGGGTGCATCTCTGTTCTGGCCTTCCCGATGAGCCCTGTTCCTGTCAACCAAGCCTTGAACGAGGATAGATCTCGCGTCAAAGCCTGGGTCCCTCGGGTCGACGGGAATCCTCTGCCCAACGCTATGAGGGCGCCTGTCATCTCGATGTCAAGGCGCATATGACCCACTCCTCGGGGGAGGGGTTGGCACTCGACGTCGATCATCACGATCGGATCGGTGATCATACTGCTCATTCCTTCTATACTGATCATGCCGGTCGCCACGTCCCTCACACCTCGGGGGCGACCGCGGGCTGTGAGCCGACTGGACTGTATCTGTTGCAATGGATCGACTGTGGATCCTATTCCGTGACTGAGAAACTGCGGAATTCTGGTTTCCCGCTGCCCGGAGCAACGCTCTGATCTATAACAAGCCCCTGCCAGCCTCTGACTGGGAGGGCTAAATCGATTCTGCTATACGGGCTACGGCGGCCAAATTCTGAACTGGGGTTCGGTATACCTGCGTCGGCGGGAAGAGCTGGCGTCGACTAGACTCGGGAGCCCGCTGTCGCGCTTGCTCGTCGAGTGCTCGTTGGAGATCCTCCAGTCGAGTGCGCTCGGCCAAATTAGCCAAGCACACGTCCTCCAAGGCCCGGGCTTCGGGGGACTCTCCGACGATAGGAGTGCGGAGTGCGTCCGTGTTCTAGCGGCGAAGCTCCTCTCGCTGTAATGACGTGAGAGGTTCGGGGAGATACTCATCATGGGGATGCGACGGGTCGCCCCCACCCGCGCCTCCATCAGCGCGAGGGAAACCGGGAGGACTGTGCGTTCCATCGACCGCCAGGATCTCAGCCGCTGGGTCACTGCTGTCACACTCGGATGCAGTCTCGGCGAAGCCAGTCGACAGGTCGAACAGGCCGCAGAGGGACTCGTCGGGCTCGATTGCTGCGACTTGCGGGGCGGCCGACTGGCGAGCCACGGCATGCCTCACCCACCTCTGAAGTCTTGACCGACCGGAGTGCTTGCGCCAGTGGGAGACAGAGCAGGGAGACGATACGGGGGCCGACCGATACTGGGTCGACGGCTGCCGCGGGAGGACGCCACGAACGCATGCGCGGAAGTGCGTCGCACCACGGACGGGGAGCGCGTCGATGTCGAGTGGTGCCTCCTGAAGCCAGGCGGAGTCGTCGGCGATGAATGTGAGCGCGCCGAGGCGGATATCGCGGCCCTCCACCAAAACTCCGTACGAAACCATGATCAAAGGGATCGGAAAAATCGCAACTTCTCCAATCAGGCGCTAAGATTCCAGCCCCACGGTGGGCGCCAACTATCATGGTTCTAACTCTGACAGTGATGTAGGGGGGTATGTATGGAGAGGCTAGATCTCAGCTATTGGGAAGTTGTAAACACACCAAGATGTACGAGTTCAGGCCCTTCACGGAGGAAGTAACAGCCCTACGTCTTGGTGCCCGGAGGCGGTCGACTGGATTACTGGCGTGTGAATAACAGGGGTGCGAACCCCTCATACTGAGGAGGGGGGTGGCTTATATAGAGTTCGCCGGGCCCCTCCTGCCCTCAGTAATGCAGGGTTTAAGGTACATTTAAGGTTGGGCGTTATTGGTAACGCCCCTAATAAAGTGCTATAATGACCATAAAGACTACTTGATAGCCGACCGTTTGCCTGCGGAGTGACTTTAGGTCTCCTGGCGGTCGAGTGGTTGGCTTCATGGTTGAGTGATAGCTTCTTGGTCGAGTGTCTTGAACCCGTCGAGTGGGATACCTTCAAGTCGATTGAAAGGTGACTTCTTCTAGGGATGTCCTAGGGTAGGGCTTTTTGGACAGGTCCGTGCCCCTACCCTAGGTACATGGCTTCATCAGCTGACCCCCTTTTCCCTAGTCCAATTCGGACTAGAGGGGAGGGGCGGCGCAGCAGCCCCTTGGCCCTTTCTCCTCTTCCCACTAAAGCCCATCAAGGCCCATTGCTTCTCCCGTAACTACCCGGTACTCCGAAAAATACCCGAATCACTCGGAACCTTTCCGATGTCCGAATACAGTCGTCCAATATATCGATCTTTACGTCTCAACCATTTCGAGACTCTCATCATGTCCCTGATCTCATCCGGGACTCCGAACTCCTTCGGTACATCAAAACTCATAAACTCATAATATAACTGTCATCGAAACCTTAAGCGTGCGGACCCTACGGTTCGAGAACAATGTAGACATGACCGAGACACGTCCCCGATAAATAACCAATAGCGGGACCTGGATGCCCATATTGGCTCCTACATATTCTATGAAGATCTTTATCGGTCAGACCACATAACAACATACGTTGTTCCCTTTATCATCGGTATGTTACTTGCCCGAGATTCGATCGTCGGTATCCAATACCTAGTTCAATCTCATTACCGGCAAGTCTCTTTACTCGTTCCGTAATACATCATCCCGCAACTAACTCATTAGTTGCAATGCTTGCAAGGCTTCAGTGATGTGCATTACCGAGGGGGCCCAGAGATACCTCTCCGACAATCGTAGTGACAAATCCTAATCTCGAAATACGCCAACCCAACATGTACCTTTGGAGACACCTGTAGAGCACCTTTATAATCACCCAGTTACGTTGTGATGTTTGGTAGCACACAAAGTGTTCCTCCGGCACACGGGAGTTGCATAATCTCATAGTCATAGGAACATGTATAAGTCATGAAGAAAGCAATAGCAACATACTAAACGATCGGGTGCTAAGCTAATGGAATGGGTCATGTCAATCAGATCATTCAACTAATGATGTGATCCCGTTAATCAAATAACAACTCTTTGTCCATGGTTAGGAAACATAACCATCTTTGATTAACGAGCTAGTCAAGTAGAGGCATACTAGTGACACTCTGTTTGTCTATGTATTCACACATGTATTATGTTTCCGGTTAATACAATTCTAGCATGAATAATAAACATTTATCATGATATAAGGAAATAAATAATAACTTTATTATTGCCTCTAGGGCATATTTCCTTCAATCTCCCACTTGCACTAGAGTCAATAATCTAGATCACATTGCCATGTGATTTAACATCAACAGTTCACATCTTTATGTGATTGGTTCACATCTCCATGTGACTAACACCCAAAGGGTTTACTAGATTCAATAATCTAGTTCACATCCCTATGTGATTAAGACCAAAAAAGTGATCATGTTTTGCTTGTGAGAGAAGTTTAGTCAACGGGTCTGTCACATTTAGATCCGCATGTATTTTGCAAATTTCTATGTCTACAATGCTCTGCATGGAGCTACTCTAGCTAATTGCTCCCACTTTCAATATGTATCCAGATTGAGACTTAGAATCATCTGGATCAGTGTCATAACTTGCATCGACGTAACCCTTTACGACGAACCTTTTGTCACCTCCATAATCGAGAAACATGTCCTTATTCCAGTAAGGATAATTTTGACCGCTGTCCATCCATCTTCTCTTAGATCACTATTGTACTCCCTCTCTTAACACAGTGTATGGTATACAATAGATCTGGTACACAGCATGGCATACTTTATAGAACCTATGGCTGAGGCATAGGGAATGACTTTCATTCTCTTTCTATCTTCTGCCGTGGTCGGGCTTTGAGTCTTACTCAACTTCACACCTTGTAACACAGGCAAGAAACTTTTTCTTTGACTGTTCCATTTTGAACTACTTCAAAATCTTGTCAAGGTATGTACTCATTGAAAAACTTATCAAGCGTCTTGATCTATCTCTCTAGATCTTGATACTCAACATGTAAGCAGCTTTACCGAGGTCTTTCTTTGAAAAACTCCTTTCAAACACTCCTTTATGCTTTGCAGAATAATTCTACATTATTTTCGATCAACAATATGTCGTACACATATACTTATCAGAAATGATGTAGTGATCCCACTCACTTTCTTGTAAATACAGGCTTCACCGCAAGTCTGTATAAAACTATATGCTTTGATCAACTTATCAAAGCGTATATTCCAACTCCGAGATTCTTGCACCAGTCCATAGATGGATCGCTGGAGCTTGCATATTTAGTTAACACCTTTAGGATCGACAAAACCTTCTAGTTGCATCGTATACAACTCTTCTTTAGTAAATCCATTAAGGAATGCAGTTTTGTTTATCCATTTGCCAGATTTCATAAAATGCGGCAATTGCTAACATGATTCGGACAGACTTAAGCATAGATACGAGTGAGAAAATCTCATCGTAGTCAACACCTTGAACTTGTCGAAAACCTTTTGCGACAATTCTAGCTTTGTAGATAGTAACACTACTATCAGCATCCGTCTTCCTCTTGAAGATCCATTTATTTTCTATGGCTTGCCGATCATCGGGCAAATCCATCAAAGTCCATACTTTGTTCTCATACATGGATCATATCTCAGATTTCATGGCCTCAAACCATTTCGCGGAATCTGGGCTCATCATCGCTTCCTCATAGTTCGTAGGTTCGTCATGGTCAAATAACATGACCTCCAAAATAGGATTACCGTACCACTCTGGTGCGGATCTCACTCTGGTTTACCTACGAGATTCGGTAGGAACTTGATCTGAAGTTACATGATCATCATCATTAGCTTCCTCACTAATTGGTGTAGTAATCACAGGAACAGATTTCTGTGATGAACTATTTTCCAATAAGGGAGAAGGTACAATTACCTTATCAAGTTTTCTATTTTCCTCCCACTCACTTCTTTCGAGAGAAACTCCTTCTCTAGAAAGGATCCATTCTTAGCAATGAATGTCTTGCCTTCGGATCTGTGATAGAAGGTGTACCCAACTGTCTCCTTTGGGTATCCTATGAAGACATATTTCTCCGATTTGAGTTTGAGCTTATCGAGATGAAACTTTTTCACATAAGCATCGCAACTCCAAACTTTAAGAAACGACAGCTTAGGTTTCTTGCCAAACCATAGTTCACACGGTGTCGTCTCAACGGATTTAGATGGTGCCCTATTTAACGTGAATGCAGCTGTCTCTAATGCATAACCCCAAAACGATAGTGGTAGATCGGTAAGAGACATCATAGATCGCACTATATCTAATAAAGTATGGTTATGACGTTTGGACACACCATTACACTATGGTGTTCCAGGTGGCGTGAGTAGTGAAACTATTTCACTTTGTTTTAATTGAAGGCCAAACTCGTAACTCAAATATTTTACCTCTGCGATCATATCGTAGAAACTTTTATTTTCTTGTCACGATGATTTTCCACTTCACTCTGAAATTCTTTGAACTGTTCAAATGTTTCAGACTTATGTTTCATCAAGTAGATATCCCCATATCTGCTCAAATCATCTGTGAAGGTCAGAAAATAATGATACTTGCTGCAAGCCTTAATATTCATCGGACCACATACATCAGTATGTATGATTTCCAACAAATCTGTTGCTTGATTCATTGTTCCGGAGAACGGCGTTTTAGTCATCTTGCCCATAAGGCATGGTTCGCAAGCATCAAGTGATTCATAATCAAGTGATTCCAAAAGCCCATCAGCATGGAGTTTCTTCATGCACTTTACACCAATATGACCTAAACGGCAGTGCCACAAATAAGTGGCACTATCATTATTAACTTTGCATCTTTTGGTTTCAATATTATGAATATGTGTATCACTACGATCGAGATCCAATGAACTTGTTTCATTGGGTGTATGACCATCGAAGGTTTTATTCATGTAAACAGAACAACAATTATTCTCTGACTTTAATGAATAACTGTATTGCAATAAACATGATCAAATCATATTCATGCTCAACGCAAAAACCAAATAACACTTATTTAGGTTCAACACTAATCCCGAAAGTATAGGGGAGTGTGCGATGATGATCATATCAATCTTGGAACTACTTCCAACACACATCGTCACTTCACCCTTAACTAGTCTCTGTTTATTCTGCAACTCCTGTTTCGAGTTACTAATCTTAGCAATTGAACTAGTATCAAATACTGAGGGGTTGCTATAAACACTAGTAAAGTACACATCAATAACATGTATATCAAATATACTTTTGTTCACTTTGCCATCCTTCTTATCCACCAAATACTTGGGGCAGTTCCGCTTCCAGTGACCAGTCCCTTTGCAGTAGAAGCACTTAGTCTCAGGCTTAGGACCAGACTTGGGCTTCTTCACTTGAGCAGCAACTTGCTTGTTGTTCTTATTGAAATTCCCCTTCTTCCCTCTGCCCTTTTCTTGAAACTAGTGGTCTTGTCTACCATCAACACTTGATGTTTTTCTCGATTTCTACCTTCGTCAATTTCCGCATTACGAAGAGCTTGGCAATCGTTTCCGTTATCCCTTGCATATCATAGTTCATCACGAAGTTCTACTAACTTGGTGATGGTGACTAGAGAATTCTGTCAATCACAATCTTATCTGGAAGATTAACTCCCACTTGATTCAAGCGATTGTAGTACTTAGACAATCTGGGCACATGCTCACTAGTTGAGCGATTCTCCTCCATCTTTTAGCTATAGAACTTTTTGGAGACTTCATATCTCTCAACTCGGGTATTTGCTTGAAATATTAACTTCAACTCCAGGAACATCTCATATGGTCCATGACGTTCAAAACGTCTTTGAAGTCCCGATTCTAAGCCGTTAAGCATGGTGCACTAAACTATCAAGTAGTCATCATATTGAGCTAGCCAAAAGTTCATAACGTCTGCATCTGCTCCTGCAATAGGTCTATCACCTAGCGGTGCATCAAGGACATAATTCTTCTATGCAGCAATGAGGATAAACCTCAGATCACGGATCCAATCCGCATCTTTGCTACTAACATCTTTCAACACAATTTTCTCTAGAAACATATCAAAATAAACACAGGGAAGCAACAACGCGAGCTATTGATCTACAACATGATTTGCAAAATACTACCAGGACTAAGTTCATGATAAATTTAAGTTCAATTAATCATATTACTTAAGAACTCCCACTTAGACAGACATCCCTCTAATCCTCTAAGTGATCACGTGATCCAAATCAACTAAACCATGTCCGATCATCACGTGAGATGGAGTAGTTTCATTGGTGAACATCACTATGTTGATCATATCTACTATATGATTCACGCTCGACCTTTCGGTCTCCGTGTTCCGAGGCCATATCTATATATGCTTGGCTCGTCAAGTATAACCTGAGTATTCCGCGTGTGCAACTGTTTTGCACCCGTTGTATTTGAACGTAGAGCCTATCACACCCGATCATCACGTGGTGTCTCAGCACGAAGAACTTTCGCAATGGTGCATACTCAGGGAGAACACTTCTTGATAATTAGTGAGAGATCATCTTAAAATGCTACCGTCAAACTAAGCAAAATAAGATGTATAAAAGATAAACATCATATGCAATCAAAATATGTGACATGATATGGCCATCATCATCTTGCGCCTTTGATCTCCATCTCCAAAGTACTGTCATGATCTCTATCGTCACCGGCATGACACCATGATCTCCATCATCTTGATCTATATCAATGTGTTGTCACACGGTCGTCTCGCCAACTATTGCTCTTGCAACTATTGCTATCGCATAGAGATAAAGTAAAGCAATTATTTGGCGCTTGCATCTTATGCAATAAAGGGACAACCATAAGGCTTTTGCCAGTTGCCGATAACTTTAACAAAACATGATCATCTCATACAACAACTTATATCTCATCACGTTTTGACCATATCACATCACAACATTCCCTGCAAAAACAAGTTAGACGTCCTCTACTTTGTTGTTGCAAGTTTTACGTGGCTGCTACGGGCTTAAGCAAGAACCAATCTTACCTACGCATCAAAACCACAACGATAGTTTGTCAAGTTGGTGCTGTTTTAACCTTCGCAAGGACCGGGCGTAGCCACACTCAGTTCAACTAAAGTTGGAGAAACTGTCACCCGCAAGCCACCTATGTGCAAAGCACGTCGGGAGAACCGGTCTCGCGTAAGCGTATGCGTAATGTCGGTCCGGGCCGCTTCATCCAACAATACCGTCGAACCAAAGTATGACATGCTGGTAAGCAGTATGACTTATATCGCCCACAACTCACTTGTGTTCTACTCGTGCATATAACATCAACATATAAAACCTGGCTCGGATGCCACTGTTGGGGAACGTAGTAATTTCAAAAAAAATCCTACGCACATGCAAGACCATGGTAATGCATAGCAACGAGAGGGGAGAGTGTTGTCTACGTACCCTCGTAGACCGAAGCGGAAGCGTTGACGCGACGTAGAGGAAGTAGTCGTACGTCTTCCCGATCCGACTGATCCAAGCACCGTTACTCCGGCACCTCCGAGTTCTTGGCACACGTTCAGCTCGATGACGATCCCCGGAATCCGATCCAGCAAAGTGTCGGGGAAGAGTTCCGTCAGGACGACGGTGTGGTGACGATCTTGATGTACTACTGCCGCAGGGCTTCGCCTAAGCACCGCTACAATATTATCGAGGACTATGGTGGCTGGGGGCGCCGGACACGGCTAAGGAACGATCACGAAGATCAACTTGTGTGTCCATGGGGTGCCCCTTGCCTTAGTATATAAAGGATGGAGGAGGAGGAGGCCGGCCAAGGCTTGGTGCGGCCAGGATGTGGAGTCCTACTAGGACTCCAAGTCCTAGTAGGAGTCCACCAAGAGGGGAGGAAGGGAGAAGGAAGTGGAGGAGAAGGAAAGGTGGCCGGCCCCCTTTTCCCTAGTCGAATTCGGACTAGAGGGGAGGGGGGCGCAGCAGCCCCTTGGCCCTTTCTCCTCTTCCCACTAAAGCCCATCAAGGCCCATTGCTTCTCCCGTAACTACCCGGTACTCCGAAAAATACCCGAATCACTCGGAACCTTTCCGATGTCCGAATATAGTCGTCCAATATATTGATCTTTACGTCTCGACCATTTCGAGACTCCTCGTCATGTCCCTGATCTCATCCGGGACTCCAAACTCCTTCGGTACATCAAAACTCATAAACTCATAATATAACTGTCATCGAAACCTTAAGCGTGCGGACCCTACGGTTCGAGAACAATGTAGACATGACCGAGACACGTCCCCCGTCAATAACCAATAGCGGGACCTGGATGCCCATATTGGCTCCTACATATTCTACGAAGATCTTTATCGGTCAGACCACATAACAACATACGTTGTTCCCTTTGTCATCGGTATGTTACTTGCCCGAGATTCGATCGTCGGTATCCAATACCTAGTTCAATCTCGTTACCGGCAAGTCTCTTTACTCGTTTCGTAATACATCATCCCGCAACTAACTCATTAGTTGCAATGCTTGCAAGGCTTCAGTGATGTGCATTACCGAGGGGGCCCAGAGATACCTCTCCGACAACCGGAGTGACAAATCCTAATCTCGAAATACGCCAACCCAACATGTACCTTTGGAGACACCTGTAGAGGACCTTTATAATCACCCAGTTACGTTGTGACGTTTGGTAGCACACAAAGTGTTCCTCCGGCACACGGGAGTTGCATAATCTCATAGTCATAGGAACATGTATAAGTCATGAAGAAAGCAATAGCAACATACTAAACGATCGGGTGCTAAGCTAATGGAATGGGTCATGTCAATCAGATCATTCAATTAATGATGTGATCCCGTTAATCAAATAACAACTCTTTGTCCATGGTTAGGAAACATAACCATCTTTGATTAATGAGCTAGTCAAGTAGAGGCATACTAGTGACACTCTGTTTGTCTATGTATTCACACATGTATTATGTTTCCGGTTAATACAATTCTAGCATGAATAATAAACATTTATCATGATATAAGGAAATAAATAATAACTTTATTATTGCCTCTAGGGCATATTTTCTTCAGTGAGATGCTAGTGGGGAGCGAACAGTTGCCATAGAGGTCACACACTGACGATAAAGCTGAGTGAACCGCATGCCATATATCGCACACACACATTGATCTGGCTGACCGTTTCTTTTGTGTTGCCTAATCACAAACAGTTCATCCGAGTGAACTATATATTGTATATTGCACACACTTTCATCTGGCTGCCCATTTCTTTTGTTCCTCCTCATCGCAAACAGTTAACTGAACTGAACTGTATGCCCTCCATCGCACACGCAACTAAAATCCGAACCATGTTTGATGCATCCATCGTCGCAAATGTTTTGCACATTTTTTGATAGTTTTTTACACCGCCATTTGCGATTGTTGCATCGCACATAGTTTCATTGAAGGGTCTCTGATCGTAGTGTCGCGCTAGCAGCATCCTGCAGTAGTGTTATCCTATGAACAAATTTCTGAAATTTTTGAGACACAAAATAATATTAACTAAACTTCACAAGATTGATAGCAACTACTCATATGGATGTCTAGAGGCTATATCAAGCATTCAAACTACTTGGAACTCAAAGAATTCAACATGCAAACTCATTTTTAGTAGCACCAAGAGTAGCTAATTACTCAAAATATGAACCACTAAAGCAAAAACCAATTGGAGCAATGGAGGAGTCACATACCAAGTATCAATCCCCCAAAACAGTTTTTGAAATGGCGCTCTAAGCAAAGAGATCAAAAATCTCAGCTTTGGGAGCAAGAACACGAGAGAGAGAGAGACCTAGAGTGATTTTCTTTCTCGAGGTGAGTGACGATGTGAGGTAAGAGAGAGAGTGAGGGGGTACTCGTGGGGCCCACTACCCACTAGGACACGCCAGGTGGGTGTGGCGCCCCCTGGTGCCTAGTGGGTGTGGCACGCCCTGGTGCCTAGTGGGCACCTGTGGCACCCCCCCTATGGTGTTTTCAGTACCAGAAATTCTCAAATATTCAAAAAATATATTAAAATTTTAGGTCATTTTGAGCACTTTTTTGTTGCACGGATAATTGAGAAAACATGATATTCATGGCATTTTATTGTATTTAACTAAAAACAACAGAAAATATAAAGTGCGTACAAGAGGTTGTGCCTACTAAATTCATCGACCACATGCCTCTAAAAAATAATCCATTAGTAAGGTTGATCAAATCTTATTAACAACCACTTTCGATTAGCATGAACCTGAAGAATTTTCATAGAACACTAAGTTACCTCAACGGGGATATGCATCTCCCCAACAATAAGTGTTTTATATTTCTTTTTGATAGTAGGTAGAGGAATTTGAAAACTTCCAATAGTAATTGTCGGAGTCTTCTCAATAACATTAATACCATTCACTTGAAATTGTTTCTTCGGAAAGTGCACCATATGCTCTTTACCATTGATATGAAAAGTGACCTTGCTTTTGTCGCAATAAATAACAACCCATCCAATGTTCAAAAAGGGCCTACCAAGGATAATCGACATGTTGTCGTCCTCAGGCATATCAAGTATAACAAAGTCTGTGTTAAGATAGTAACATATGCAACCACAACGGGAACATCCTCATAGAGAGGTATGGCAGTTGATTTGCCAGCCATTTGCAATGATATTTCAGTGGGTGTGAGTTTTTTCGAATCAAGTCTTTTGCATAAAGAGAAAACCATAACACTAACACCAGCTCCTAAATCACATAAGGCAATTTTGACATAACTTCTTTTGATGGAACATGGTATAGTTGGTATTCCTGGATCTCCAAGTTTCTTAGGTACTCCATCTTAAAAGAATAATTGGCAAGACTGGTGGAGATTTCAGCTTCAGATATTTTTTCTTTTGCTAGTGATAATATCTTTCATATATTTAGCATAAGGGGCCATCTTTAAAATATCAGTCAAACGAGTATGCAAAAAGACTGGCCTAAGCATTTCAACAAATCGTTCAATTTCTTCCTCATCTTTTTTCTTAGATGGGTTAGGTGGAAAGGGCATGGGTTTCTGAACCCATGGTTCCCTTTCTTTACCATGTTTTCTAGCAACAAAATCTCTCTTATTGTAATGTTTATTTTTAGAAGGTTGGTTATCAAGATCAACAACATGTTCTATTTCAACATCATTATCTGGTTCTTTATCATTGTTTGGTTGAGCATCTATATGAACATCATCATTGTCATTATCGTTATCACTATGTGAATGTTCATTACCAGATTGTGTTTCAGAATCAGAAATAGAAACATCATTATCATCATCAAAAGGTTTTTCTACCCCAGGTTCACTAGAAGTATGCAAAGTCCTATCATTTTTCTTATTTTCCTTTTGGTTGGACTAGGTGCATCAACATTAGTTATTTGAGAGTCTTTTCCTATTATTTTAGGGTGACCTTCAAGATAAAGTGGCTCCTGAGTTATTTACCCCCCCCCCCTAGTCATTAATCTAACACCATTGTGATTCATATTATGATGCATTTCATTGAGTAGCTCACTTTGAGATTTAGCAACTTGTTCTAACTGAGTTTGAACCATAGAAGCATGTTTTCCTACTCCTTTAACATCATTAGTGATTCTAAATAAGAAGTCACTCAAGCAAGCAATCATATCGGCATTATGCTTTAATTGTTTCATAATATAGGCATTGAAGTGATCTTGCTTTATAATGTAATTGTCAAACTCATACATGCATTGACTAGGATGTTTATTATAAGGGATATCACCTTCATCAAACTTTATAAAAGAATTTACCTCTACCGCCTGTGGTGGTGTGTCAACACCATGTATTTCTTCAATAGGTGGTAAATGTTTAACATTTTCAGCTTTAATACCCTTTTCCTTCATGCATTTCTTTTCTTCTTGCATATCTTTAGGACTGAGAAATAAAATACCCCTCTTTTTCAGAGTGGGTTTAGGCGGTGGATCAGGAAGTGTGCAAATCATCATAATTCTTCAATATATTATACAATAGTTCCTCAGCTTGATCAATAGTTCGTCCCTTGAAAACACAACCAACAAAACTATCTAGGTGGTCCCTAGAAGCATCAGTTAGTCCATTATAAAAGATATAAAGTATTTCATTTTTCTTAAGAGGATGATCAGGCAAAGCATTTAATAATTGGAGAAGCCTCCTCCAAGCTTGTGGGAGACTCCCTTATTCAATTTGCACAAAGTTAAATATTTCCTGTAAGGCAGCTTGTTTCTTATGAGCAGGAAAGTTTTATCAGAGAAGTAATAAATCATATCCTAGGGACTACGCATGCAACCGGGAGAAAGAGTATTATACCATAATTTAGCATCACCCGAGAAAGGAAATAACTTAAGAATATAGTAATAGCGTTTTTTTCATCATGAGCAAATAGGGTGGCTATGTCATAATTTAGTAAGATGTGCCACAACAGTTTGAGTTTCATAGCCATGGAAAGGATCAGATTCAACCAAAGTAATTAACTTTGGGTCGACGGAGAATTCATAATCCTTATTAGTGAGTTTCATAGCCATGGAAAGGATCAGATAGGTGAAGTAGCAGCCTTAGAATCATATTTCTTCTAGCATTCAAAAAAAAATTCTTTCAACTGGCATAGTGATGTCTACTACACAACCTTCTTCTTGTAGACGTTGTTGGGCCTCCAAGTGCAGAGGTTTGTAGGACAGTAGCAAATTTCCCTCAAGTGGATGACCTAAGGTTTATCAATCCGTAGGAGGCGTAGGATGAAGATGGTCTCTCTCAAGCAACCCTGCAACCAAATAACAAAGAGTCTCTTGTGTCCCCAACGCACCCAATACAATGGTAAATTGTATAGGTGCACTAGTTCGGCAAAGAGATGGTGAAACAAGTGGTATATGGATAGTAGATAATAGTTTTTGTAATCTGAAAATATAAAAACAGCAAGGTAACTAATGATAAAAGTGAGCGCAAACGGTATTTCAATGCTAGGAAACAAGGCCTAGGGTTCATACTTTCACTAGTGTAAGTTCCCTCAACAATGATAACATAATTGGATCACATAACTATCCCTCAACATGCAACAAAGAGTCACTCCAAAGTCACTAATAGCGGAGAACGAACGAAGAGATTATGGTAGGGTACGAAACCAACTCAAAGTTATTCTTTCCAATCAATCCGTTGGGCTATTCCTATAAGTGTCACAAACAGCCCTAGAGTTCGTACTAGAATAACACCTTAAGACACAAATCAATCAAAACCCTAATGCCACCTAGATACTCCAATGTCACCTCAGGTATCCGTGGGTATGATTATACGATATGCATCACATAATCTCAGATTCATCTATTCAACCAACACAATGGACCTCAAAGAGTGCCCCAAAGTTCTACCGGAGAATCACGACGAAAACATGTGCCAACCCCTATGCATAGGTTCATGGGAGGAACCCGCAAGTTGATCACCAAAACATACATCAAGTGAATCACGTGATATCCCATTATCACCACAGATATCCATGGCAAGACATACATCAAGTGTTCTCAAATCTTTAAAGACTCAATCCGATAAGATTACTTCAAAGGGGAAACTCAATTCATTACAAGAGAGTAGAGGGGAAGGAGAAACATAAGATCCAACTATAATAGCAAAGCTCGCGATACATCAAGATCGTATCACCTCAAGAACACGAGAGAGAGAGAGAGAGATCAAACACATAGCTACTGGTACATACCCTCAGCCCCGAGGGAGAACTACTCCCTCCTCGTCATGGAGAGCACCGGGATGATGAAGATGGCCACCGGAGAAGGATTGCCCCCTACGGCAGGGTGCCGGAATGGGTCTAGATTGGTTTTCGGTGGCTATGGAGGCTTCTGGCGGTAGAACTCCCAATCTATTGTGCGTTCTGGAAGTTTTAGGGTACGACGATATATATGGGTGCAGGAAGTACGTCGGAGGAGCCACGGGGCCCCACGAGGCAGGGGGCGCGCCCTAGGGGGGGCATGCCCCCCACCCTCGTGAGCACCTCCCGTATCTCCTAACGTGGAGTCCAAGTCTATCCAGTGGATTTCGTTCCAAAAATAACTTCTCCAGTTGATTTCGTTCCATTTCGACTCCGTTTAATATTCCTTTTCTTCGAAACACTAAAATAGGCATAAAACAACAAATCTGGGTTGGGCCTCCGGTTAATAGGTTAGTCCCAAAAGTAATATAAAAGTGGAAAATAAAGCCCAATATTGCCCAAAACAGTAGATAATATAGCATGGAGCAATCAAAAATTATAGATACGTTGGAGACGTATCACATAGCAATTTCTTAAGATCATCTCTATCCTTACAAGCAAGAAAGTCCCTAGCTACCTCCCCATCCATAACATAACCCTCAGGTATCCCAGGCAATTCATATCTAGGAGAGCTAGGTCTAACAGGTGTTTCATAATTTTCATTTTCAGTAATCTCATCAGTTTCAACATTCTCAATTTCTTTAGCTCTAGCAAGTTGTTCATCAAGAAATTCACCTAGTGGCACAGTATTATCAAGCAAAGTACTAGTATCATCAATAGCATCATTCATAGCAGAAGTAGCATCATCAATTACTTGCGACATATTAGGATTAATAGCATGTGGTGGTGTTGCAAGCTTATTCAAAACAGAAGGTAAATCAAGTGGAGAGCTAGATAACAGTTCCTTACCTCCCCTCATCTTAGAGGGAACGATCTTGGTTCTTTCATCATTAAGATTCTTCATAGTGATCAACATATATAAATCCCAAGTAACTCAACAAATATAGCTATGCTCCCCGGCAACGGCGCCAGAAAAAGGTCTTGATAACCCACAAGTATAGGGGATCGCAACAGTTTTCGAGGGTAGAATATTCAACCCAAATTTATTGAGTCGACGCGAGGGGAGCAAAATAATATTTGCAAGTATTAGAAGTTGAGTTGTCAATTTAACAACACCTGGAGACTAAATATCTGCAGCAAGGTGATCAGTAGCAAAGTAGTAGGTAATTTGATAGCAGTAGCAATGATAGTAACAGTAACAGTAATAGTAGCAACAATAGTTTTGTAGCAGTTGTAACAGTAGTAACAACAATTGTAACTTAGCAAGAACAATATGTGAAAAGCTCGTAGGTATTGGGTCGGTGATAATGTTGGATAATATTCATCATATAACAATCATAACCTAGGGCTACAAAGAACTAGCTCCAATTCATCAATATAATGTAGGCATGTATTCCATAAATAGTCATGCGTGCTGGAAAAGAACTTGCATGACATCTTTTGTCCAACCCTCCTATGGCAGGGGGGTCCATAAGGAAACTAAGAGATATTAAGGCCTCCTTTTGATAGAGAACCAGAACAAAGCATTAACACATAGTGAATACATGAACTCCTCAAACTATTGTAATCACCGGAAAGAATCCCAATTATTGTCACCTTGGGGTATGCGGATCATAACACGTAGCAGGTGCATATAACTTGCATTGTAGGATCTAGAACACAAATATATTGGTGAAAACATAAATGGTTCAGATCTAAAATCATGGCACTCGGGCCCTAGTGACAAGCATTAAGCACAGCAAAGTCATAGAAACATCAATCTCAGAACAAAGTGGATACTAGGGATCAAGCCCTAATAAAACTAACTCGATTACATGTCATCCAACCCATCACCATCCAGCAAGCCTACGAAGAGATTACTCACTCCCGACGGTGAACATCATGAAATTGGTGATGGAGGATGGTTAGTGATGACGATGACGACGAATCCCTCTCTCCGGAGCCTGTACGGACTCTAGATCTGGCCTCCCGATGAAGAATAGGAGGTGGCGGCCGCTCCGTATCGTAAAACGCGATGAAACTTCCTCTCTTATTTTTTTTCTTCGGAAATAGGAATTTATAGAGTTGGAGTTAGGGTCAACGGAGCCTCGAGGGGCCCACTACCCACCAGGGCGCTAGAGGGGGGTGGCGCGACCTGGTGCGTATTGGGCAGCAGGGGGCCCCCTCCAGTGGGTATTTTCTCTACTATTTTTCCTTTATTCCAAAATAATTCCCCAAAAATTTTCGTCCAATTCCAAGAACTTTTATTTCTGCACAAAAACAACACAATGGTAGTTCTGCTGAAAACATCATCAGTCCGGGTTAGTTTCATTCAAATCATGCAAATTAGATTCCAAAACAAGAGCAAAAGTGTTTGGAAAAGTAAATACGATGGAGACGTATCACTATTGTTTATTGCAAACACTAAGAGCTTTTAATCAAATATTGGGTTTTCGTTAAATCATGAGGCAATATAGTAGTTTAAGAAACCCTCATCCTTAAATTTTGTCCCACATGTAAGGCTCATGTTCGTTTTGAACATATGTAAGGCCTATGTGGTGGTTGAGTTAAGAGTCCACCACTCCACAACATGTCACAAGATGTCATGGTGAATCTCCTAAAAATGATGATAAAATCATAAATATCACACGCATGCAACTCTAAATTGAGTTTTACTTATTTTACAAATCTGAACACTATAATAAAAGTAGTTAAACCATACTTTTTATACCTACTTAAGTTAGATTAAATACATTATAGGGCTTATATGCATGCAAAAGATTAGAATTTAAATTAGATTAAACACATTGAAGATTTTATGTTGAGTTCAATTAAATACTCCAAATATATGAACTAAAACCATGACCAGCATTTTGGAATGGAGGAGTAATATATTCCTAATAGTATGGCCTCCCTATGAACCAAACATCGGAAATGCGCAAGGGCACGTCGAGTGCGGGGGACTCACCTGCCAAGTCATGTCGCCCTTTCGTTTTGCCTTGCGATTTGCGCAGTAATTCAATCCCGCACGAGGGCACGGTAAAAAAAGAAATCTCTCAAAAAGTTTTAAGTTGAAAGGTGAAACTTATGGGTTTTGCATTTAAACTGCCAAGTTTCAACCAGTTTCAAAGATATAATTTTAAGCAATTTTTTCTATCGGTCGTAGACACAGAACAATTGATTTTAGTTGATCGCTCGTACTAAGTTTCAACATTGAAACTTAACATATTGTTTTAAAAGTCATCAAAATATATTTAAAATGGATCTTATTTGAAAGCATTGGTCATGAGAAATACGAATATGATAACATAAATTAATTTGGATTTTTCATTTAAAAGATATTAAACTTTAAAAATAGGAAGCCAAAATAAAAAGCGGGCACCAGGGAAATGCTTGCCCCCGCACTTGTGTGCCACAAATCCACTCCCAACCAAACATATATGAAAAAACCATAGCATAAATTAAAATGTATCACCTTCTTTTCACTTTTTGCGTAGGAGTTGGCGCTCACCTTTCTTTGCATTTTTATAAGACTAAACCAATTCGAATCATATATACCTAAATAGTTTATCTCCACTACTTCTCTTAACGTAACATGCACACATGCCACCTCACCAAAGGCCCACCATAACATGCATGAGATTGTTTTCCATTATTAGTTGATCTCAACATGCACACAAAAAACCTCATCAAAGGCACATCTTAAAATCAAGTGGAATTTTTTCCCTCTATATTATACTACTTATATCCAATAAATAAATCTCAACTGTAAAATAATAATCAGATGCAACATATAAATGTATTTTTGAGTTTTAGTTCATATATCATCAATCCAAATATACATGTTTCATACAACCAAATTCCATTGAAATATATTGCTACAAGTTCCGCAACGACGCGGGGGTATTATCTAGTAAATCATAATTACAACTACTACTACCCTAATTACTTGCCATGAACATCAAAACCCACTTTGGAAAACCTGCACAAGCCCGAACAGCCTCTAAGAGGCTTTAAACGCCACATAGGCCAACTCCACCGCGCGACCCTATCCTGTCCGCCCCCGTTCGTTTGGGGTAAAATGGACAAACGAGACGGCCCAGCGCACGGGCGCAAACGGAGTTTTGTCTGCTTTGTCTCTGCTTTCGACCCATCCCCGGCCCAAAGTTGCGCCGGCCCGTCCGCGCGCGCTTGTCCTCCCCTGACCCG
>NC_057812.1:102204612-102212526 GCF_018294505.1 Triticum aestivum
CCCCAAACCCTCCCACGTCCCTCCCGCCGCCCCCTCTCTCCCCCGTCCATGGCCGACGCCCCGCCGAGTTCCAGCGGCCTGGCCGTCGACCCGACCGCAAAGGTGAAGAAGAAGGCGCCAAGGAAGCCGCGGTCGGAGTGCACGCCGGAGGAGATCACCAAGTTGGACACGGAATCGACGAAGAGGAGGGAACGGAGAGCAGCCGTCAAGATCAATGCCGCCGCGACCAATTTCGCCGTCCA
Source organism: Triticum aestivum (assembly GCF_018294505.1). Lineage (NCBI taxonomy): Eukaryota > Viridiplantae > Streptophyta > Magnoliopsida > Poales > Poaceae > Triticum > Triticum aestivum. Next base: position 102,204,855 of record NC_057812.1, read on the forward strand.
GCGCGAGGAGCTGGAGGCCGCACGGCGCAAGGTCGCTGCCGACGAGAAGGAGGACCTCGTCACCAAAGCGCACGCTATCCTCATGCTTGACATGGGCCGTCCGGCGGGGTTCCATGCAGCGGCCGTCGGCCCGGCGAGCACAGGCTCGTCGGTCGCCCGGCCTACGCACTGCCAGTCGCCGACGTCGCGTGCCGCGCCCATGTCGCCCGGCTTTCCTCCGCCCAGGTACGACGGCCAGACCCGTTTCTTGGCGTCGCCGGACGTGGGCTTGCTCGCGCCGTCCACACCATGCCCCGCGGCCATCATCGACCTCAATGTCACGCCTGGGTCCAGCAGTGGCGGGCGGCCGTCCGTCGAGATGCAAAGAAAGCAGGCGCGTGCACCGTTCACGGGCACCATGTCGGCCCCCCGCGTGTTGTTTGACGGAATGCCAACCTTAACGCCGACGGTGGACGACCCCTTCTACAACCAGTACATGGAGGACGTGATCTTCCAGGGTGGGCATGGCCGTGCCTACGACCCCGAGGAGACCCAAAGTCAGGATGGCCGCGCCCAGTACGTGCCCGATGAGGAGGCCGACGACCGTGCTGACTACGACCATGGTGATTCATGGCATGAAGACGACGACATCTATGTCGAAGGTGGAGATGAAGATGAAGCCAATGATGTTGATATGAGTGGCGCTCCATTGTTCATAGACGAGCTCACCCAAAGAGCGGAAGCACAAAAGAAGCGGAAGAGCATTCGCACCGGTTCATATACACAAGATGAGGACAAGTTGATTTGTCAATGTTGGATGGAGATTAGCCAAGATCCAAGGACCGGAGCGCAACAAAAGGGCATTGTTTTTTGGACGAGAGTCCATAAAACATTCCATGAAAGGAAGATGTTTGAGCCCTACCAAATTACAAGCAACCGTGGCATCGGTTCGATTCAAAAATGATGGTTGTTCATCCAACAAGAGTGCAACAAGTATTGTGCCGCATTTGAGAGCGTTGAAGCATGGCCCGTGAGTGGTCTCGGCGTTGGGGACATGGTATGCTCTTCTCTTTCTAGCCCTTTCCTTGCTACGGCCATGATACTTCGGCCGTGTATATGTTTGCATGTTCACTTGTTGTTGATCATGTGGTGTAGGCATTTCAATCTTTGGAGGCATTCAAGGCCCGGCACAATGACAAGCCATTCACTCTTACGCATTGTTGGACGCTCATCAACAATTGCCCTAAGTTCAAGGATCAATACCGTGAACTTCAAAGGAAGAGAGGCAAGAAAACGGCCAAGTTCGCCGAAGGTGGTGATGGAGAGGCGTTGAAGAGGCCGAGGGGCAAGACCAACTCCAAGGTGGACGACATACGTGACGCCTCAACCATGGCCTTGCATGAGACTTTGCATGGCATGATGTCACATAAGGATGTGAGGGACGAGAAGAAGCGGCAAAGCAAGGACGAACAAATGAAGCAATACCTAGACCTCCAAAGACAGAAGCTTGAGATGGAGGAGGCGGCCAAGAAGAGAAAGATAGACATGGAGGAGGCGGTCCGGCAAAGGCAGCTCGACATGGAAGAGGCCGCCCGGCAAAGGCAACTCGACATCGAGGCCGACAACGTCAAGGCCAGGCAGAGGCAGCTCGACATCGAGGCCACCAATGCCGCCACCAAAGCGAAGGAGGTGGCCCTTGCGATCATGAGCGTGGACTTGTCGAAGATGAGCGACAAGACGAGGGCCTGGTTCGAGGCCAAGCAGAAGGAGATGCTCGACGCCGAAGGCCTGAACTAGGTCGTCCGATCGGCGTGGCCGTTCTTTTTGGAGGCTGGTATGGGTGCCGCCCGCCCGCTGGGCCGCTGGCAGTGTGCCAGCGAAAAAACATTCACTTTGGAGGCCGGCTGTGTTGCCGGCGAGGACAACTATTCATTTTGGAGGCTGGCTGTGTTGCCGGCCGCTGGCTGTGTTACCGGCGATGGTCGTGTAGGCCACTGGCTTTGTTGCCGGCGTGATGAACTGAGGTCGTGAACTGGGGCTTGGCGTTTGAAACGTCCTTTTTTTTAAATAGACGCAGACAGGATGGGGCAAAAGGATGCGTCCGCGCGGTGGGCGCACGGCCACCGCATCCCAGGACAGGCCCGGACACGACCCCAAATCCCTATCCAAAGGGACAAAAACAGGACAAAACGGACGTCCGTTTGGGTCAAGCGGTGGCGTTGGCCTAAATACTCACCTACAACGGCAAGACAAAAACTTGTTCATTCAGGTAATGGACGCACCCCAAGCTCGGTAGGTATGATGAAGGCCGCAGAACACTAGCCCGAGCATACAAATCCATGACATGTCGACCTGACAAGCGAGTGCATTGGTTCCACATAGACGCTGAGGAAGATGCCATCATGATGGGGAAGGAGACGAAAGGACTTATTTGCACGCAGCAACATCCACACAGCCATGACGCTGCTGTCTGGACAGTGAAACTTCAGATGAAGAAAACATGGTACAAACAGTTTAAGGGCCTCTTTGATTATAGGATTCCAGAAACGCATAATAGGATGAGATAGGATTGCAATGGTATACCCATCTGAATCCTACAACATTTGGTTTGTTTGATCATACCACATGAGAACAAAATGATTCTTTCCTAGAGATTTGAGTGGGTGCTAGAATTTATATGGAATATAGTACAGAGAAATTTAGGGGGGAAAACCTGATTCATATTCTACGAACCGAAAAACCGCCGAACAAAAGCCTGATTCACATAAGAACTGAAGTAGTTGACCAGTGAGTACTATAAGAATTGATCTACTTTTTGGTCTAACTACTTCAGTGGTCAAACCCAATGCAGACGCCAGCCGCATGGCTAGCCACCCCAGACTAAACCGTCTCTTTGCCTGCGTCCCGCGGCCGATGCAGCAGATCGCCGGACATATGAGTCCGCGCTCCACGCTCCCACATTGGCACCTAGATTGTCCTGTCGTGTCGCCCCGACGACCCCCGGAACGAGCGCTGCTGGGGTAGACGAGCAGACTACGTACGTACATCGATGCGCACCGCATGCATATCACCATGGCTGGAGGATCCGATCGCTCCCAAGTTACTACGAGCAGTCAGGTAGGTGCACCGGTCTGCAGCAGCGCGGAATCCACCCCGCCAAGCCAGCATAGGGATGTGTGCTGTCAGTTTTTTTTTCGCGGGTGACTGTCAGTTGTATTGCGTTTTCCATCACTCCGTATATCACTGTATTCCATAGTAGGCCCCTAGTTGGAGGGACAGTTATCCAACCTGGCGTGGCCTTTTTTACTATTCTGACCCTTTCAGTAAACTTTGTCACAAAATAAACTTGACATGAAAGTATTTCACGATCTGACCCTTTTTAGCAACGCTATAGCCCGCGGCGTTTCTGCCCAACAAAGCAATGCCGAGGTAACTAGCGCTTCTGTCCAACAAAGAAACGTTTCTGACCAAGAAACAAACGCTATATGTCTTGGCGTTGCGGCCCTGTAGTAGTTTCTTACCTTGGCATTTCTATGAAGGCCGGAAACGCCGCTAGCCTTGGCGTTTCTGGCTCGACGTCTCTGGCAGCTGAGGAGGAAGACCCTGACGAGGCAGCGAGTGGGTTGGGTGCTAGCGAAGAAACGCCAAGGCCTATGGTGTTTCTCACCTGGTCCGAAATGCAAGCTACCTCGGCGTTTTTTTGTTGGATAGAAGCGCTAGCTATCTCGGCGTTGCTATATTGGGCAGAAACGCCACGGGCTATGGTGTTTCTAAAAGGGTTAGATCGTGAAATACTTTCATGTCAAGTTTATTTTGTGACAAAATTTGCTGAAAGGGTCAAAATAGTGATTTCGGCCACCTGGCGTGCCTGAACAACTGTCTGGTTGGACACACTAGTGATTTGATGGGCCATCAATTCTCTTTGCAGGTCACCACTGTTGACACGATTGACCAAGGATGGTTTTCTCAGGGAGGGGGAAATTGCCTGAAGATCCACGGTTTTAGAACCCAAATGACAGTTCCTGTACACTACAGTTTGTTCACAAAACAGTACTCCCTTCATTCCACACTGTAGTGTGTTCGTGTTTTCTAGGATCTAGCTTTGACCGTAAATTTAATCAACGAGATCAAATGCGGCGGAAGCAAAAATTATACCACTGAATTCGCATCGAAATACGAATTTCATGGTATAATATTTGCTCACGGCGCAATCGGTCTCGTTGCTTAAATTTATGGTTAAAGTTAGATCTCGGAATGTGTGGACGCACTACATTATAGAACAGAGGGAGTATAAACCTACTTTGGGATATTAGCAATGTGAAAATGCAGAAACGCTTAGAAGGAAAACATGTTTATTATTTGTTAGAAATCTAGAAACGTTGTAGTATATAATCGCACACTGAAAGTCTTTTTGCACGTTCACATGCCGGTACATCTGCCACCATCCATGTGTTTCTGAGATTTGTGTGATTGAACCCCACTACGGTTATAGATGTATGTATTGCACACTTTACCTTTTATATACTAGCATATATGTCCGTGCGTTGCAACAGGTGACTTTGAACTATGTTTAAAAAAATTAAACTATGTTGAACCACTCATGCTTCGCTATGAAGTACGTAAATGCTAGCTGCCATGAATCGGATTGCCCGGGTGACGAACTGGATCGTAGGAGAAGAGTCTTTAATGTCAAAAACGATTGATCAATAGGGTTCTTCAAGATGGGACTCATGGGAAATGATGGCTCTTGCCAAAGAACGACAGTATGATGTTCCTCCACCACCACGTTGATAACTCACCCGGTGGCAAGCCAAACTCTTCATAGGGAGCGAGTCGGCTTGCTAATTTTACGGGCCGTCGCAGCTGAACGAGTCCATATGAAGGAGGAGTTTGGACATGGGCACATGAAGAGAGGTTAATAGGTGCGATTACACAAACAATTTAGTCCTTGCACATAAGATTTATGGACCTGGAAGAAATTTACTACATCAAAAACATTGCATTGTCTGAAAATAGCTTCTACGTGCGCCTAAAAAAATGGTAGTTCCATTTTGAGACCTAAGGAAGACACGGCTCCATTGCCTGGCCGCTTGAGTATGCAGCCAGTCCATCCGTGTCCGAACCTCAGCTCTAGCGCGTGGTACTCAAGAAGTTTTCTTCTATTAAAAAACACCAACATGAGGACACCCAATAAAAATTACAGTAAAATTTTAATCCCACAAGTTAGCGCACGTCCTCATTTAATAAGTGAAACTCTTTTGAATCATATATTATACTCCTGCAATTAAATGCCCAAAATTCCCAGATTTAATGTCATGCACCTCGAGGCCTTATCCGTTATCACTTTTTGTTTGCTGACCGAGTTCGCTTGTTGCCAGGTAACTCGAGACCATATTTGAATTTGTAGAAATTGATGTAAATAGTCGAGGTGGGACTATTAAATTATGGAAATTTTTAATAAAAAAACTGGGAAAACTTGTGCGTTCTCTATTGTAATCACGTGCAGATGCTTAGCCCAGTTGATACCCGTAGCTCTAGCTGTAGTACATGAGATTGTAAGTTTTTTTTAGACAAACATGAGATTGTAAGTTCGATTCCTTAGAAGGAAAATTTGTTTTTTTTTCTCATTTTGCTACAGGAGGCCCACTTGCCCACCTCATGGCCTATAAGTGGGCTGGAACCAATGCTACGCTGAAGCAATTTCACAGGCCCAAACGCAAAATTAGCAATCCTGGGAAGCCCAGCCACGTTTAGACTTCTGGCCCAGGAGACCTACAAAACGATTTTTAGTGGACTACGAGATTTACTTATAAATAGTACCACCTCGCTTATATATCTTAAATAAATATAAATCATCTAAGTGGGACGAAACCAAGAATATCACCTTGCTTTAATAGTAGGTATAGATATAGATTTCACGTTCTGTCATATATGTCTATGCTTGTTTTATTTTTTCGGTGGGGAGCTAAACAATAGAAAATGCATAGAATTTGTTTAAGAAAAAGCCAAAAATGAATAGTAGTAGATAAAATACCATTATAATTTTTCTTTGACACAAAGCAACCATGTGTACCAATGTTCTTGCACATTTTTTTGTTAGAGAAGAAAATATATGATAGAGAACATTTTGTATATTTATCACACAAGAAAAAGTCATACACATTCCGAGCATGGCATGTGTACACTTATTTTCTTTGCTGGCTCTCTCAGAATGATGTGAATACACGTAGTGATGATTATTACATTCCAATCTAAACGAAATATAATAATACCATTTGTAATGTGTATATATTTTTTTAGGATCACGTAGATACGTTCATATATTACAACACGAGTTCATCCTTATATGGTAGATACAACACATGCGTACCGTGTCAAATGCGAACTTTTATTATATTAAAAAGAGATGTGGTAAATATTTTAACCATTGCCATTATTAGAAATTTTTGTGTGGTGAAGTATATCCTTGATGAATGACGGTTCAGGTCAAATATTCTCTTCCCTCTAAAGTGGTAAGAGGGACATCTTAAAAGAGCTCTTGAAGAAAAAGGCACAGTTAGTAAATTGTTTGCTAAAAGGCAGTAGCTAATTGCACACTAATTTGAGATTATAGAAAATTGCCGATAGAAAATTGATACTTTTAAGCTGCTTTTTCGTTGGGCAGTTCAGCAATTATTGCCGCTGCAACTCTGCTGGCTTGTCCTGTGCTATTTCAAAAACCTGGACATGTCCCATCCATTTAATCCCTGGTAGCAGGGCCTGACAATGTGCAGCTCTCATACGGTTGCACTATTCACGCAGATGTACTCCTATATTGGAGTAGCTTGTATACTACGAAAAGGCCTGAAAAGAGTGAATCGCGAAGCCCATACCCACGAAGGGGATAACGAGCGGTCTGGCGCTCGGCCGTTGCAACGCCGCTCCCATACCATGCCAATACCATACATACCCCGGCTCCAAGGTAAAAACATCCGTGTGATCAAACGAATGCGGTCTATCCCGTCTGCTGTCCGTGTGGAGCGTCTGCGGGTAGGAGCAGGAAGCGCGGGGTGAAAAACCACGCTAAAGGCGCCTGCATACGCGCGCGCTGCCTACTACCAGGTGTAAATGGTGGCAAGACGATCTCGAGTGGAGATCGCATGGTCCTCTGGATCCGATGCATGGCGTTCGTCATCCTGCCGCCGCCATGAATGCCGGCGCAGGTAGGGCAGCCAAGGTCGTCCGAGGGGCCGAGGCCGACCGCCATTACGTACCATTCTTCGCGTCATCCATGATGTCATGGCTCGTCTCAATGTAGCTAGGTAGAGTACGTGCTATACAGCACGACCGCAGCTTCATGTTGCTCCCCCAATGTCTCGTAGGACACAAGTACGTGCCATAACGACGCATGCACGTGCATGGATGGACGCCGTACGTACTGATGCCATCTTTACCGTATGCTAGTTCTTTCTTACTGTACTGAAACCCTGGCCAGCATCCAACACTTTTGAAATCCATGCATGACCAACGCTCGCTTCGTTGTATACTTGGATTCATACATCAAGAGCTTTTCTCATCATTGTGTTTTTCTGCAGGATTATCACCGTTGTTTTACAAGTACTACCAAAAAAGAGTACCCAATTTTTCTTATAAAGGTCACAATTTAAGTTTAATTAACAAGCAGTGCATGGACATAGTCACATAGAGAGTGAAT
>NC_057812.1:102212902-102247226 GCF_018294505.1 Triticum aestivum
TGGGACTGTAGAATCTCACCAGGGTCGGATGGGTAATGTTGCAACGTTCGGCTGTTGGAGTGTTGGAGAAAAGTATTCTACACTGCGATCACACAACTTGTTCTCATATGTGTTGTTTGGTCACACAAGTTGAAAATTGAAGTGAGCTAGTCACATGACTGCAAAGCGAGCACACGAGGTCACGTATCATGCGATTGCTTTGCCAAGTTATGTGGCCAAACGCACCATAATATTTTAGCTTGTGTGATCAAAGTACTCGCAACACAAGTTGTGTGCCGCTGTTAGTGCAATAAACTCTTAATAAGAGAAAGAAAGGAGGTGGTTTCGGTGAGTCAATCAGGAAGGCGCGGAAGGAATGGATAGGTGCAGTGGCAGCGACACCGCTCAAGAGGAGGAAGACCACGCCGCTTTGAAGAAATGTGTACGACCTGCAGCGGGCAACTCATGGAGATTGACACGGTCATGTTCTTGCATAAATCACCGTGGGACAACTAGTGAATTTGTAATTTCAAAGAATTAAAAAAAAACTAGTGCATTTGTATGCACACTTTTATATATATCATGGTCAAAAAGCCAGGGGATGCGAGCATGCAATAGCTAGGTCGACTAATCAATGCATGCACGCATGTGAGGCAGGCCAAGAAAAAAGATCCAAGGCATGCATGACACAAGAGAGCACTCCCACTAGTACGTACGTGGTTACGACATGAGACATATCGGTCACTGCTCGAGCCCACTTGCTTACCAACCGTGTAAAACATGTGTGTATAGGCCCCCACCCCCACCCTGCAGGCTCAGCTCGCAGCCATGAATGCGTGAGTGAGTCGATCAGGAAGACACGGAAATAATGGACAGGTGCACTGGCGGCGACACCGCTTCTGAATGTCTGACCAGCTGTCCATGTGGGATATCAATGGTCAAATCATTTCCCTGTCTGCCCGTCCCGCGATGAACAGCTTCATGTAATATCGTATCATTTCGTTGTCCATCTTGCAGCAGATTACCTTACAGCGGTTCACACGTATGGTATGTAGAAGACCATCGCATGCAATGCAGTCTTGATCATGTAGCGCAGCGTATACTCACATAGTGCACGCACGCACGCACCACCCTACATATAGATCCATAAGAGTATCTATGGCTGTGATGGGCAAATCCGACCCCTCAAACGCCCCGCGGACGGGCGCGTCCGCAGGCACCTGATCGGACACGTCTTATATTTTGTCTTCCATACTCACGTCCCTCATACCCGTAACCTTAAAATCTTAAAATCATGCAATTCAGGCAACGCTACATAAAACACATGATGAAAGCGCAGTTCATCAGATCAGCCGGACCAAAGGAACATAATTCATCGGACAACGGCGGACAGTGCAAATCCACACTGCAAACTACTTATAAAGTATAGATAAAATATAAACAAAATGAGGAAGGACAGAGGAAATCACCATTTCCTCGCCGGCCCCTTCCCCTTCCGGTCATCGGCGCGGCTGTGCTCCTCCTCCGTGTAGGCGTCGGCGTGTGAAGGTGCGTTGTCGTCGAAGCTGGAGGTGGAGCCGTCCGTCATATCTGAGTCGGAGCTACATCTCATGCCCGACAGCCTGCGAAGTAGGCGGTCCTGATTCTTCGCATGGCGGGCTTCCTTTGCCTTTTCTGCCGCCTCCTTGTTGCCTCGCGGAGAGGGCGACCTCCTTCACATTGTTGGGCTCCGCTTCACGCGGCAGGCTAGCCCAGTCGTCGTCGGAGCTGGAGTCCCCACCGGCTGTAGCGCTGCTTTGTTCGCCGACCATCGGATGCGTATAGAGGGGATCGAAAGTGAAGTGGAGGAGAGGGGATCGGAGTGGAGTTCGGATTGACTGCGATCTAGGATTTTCCAGACGGCGATATTTGTGGGTCAAGCATGGGCCAGGCTGGGCCAATCTGATGTGGCGGGCGCACCCAGACGCACCCGGACCGTCCCTTATACGCTTCATATTTAGGTTGGATATGAGGGGTGCCGGTCAGTCCGGGCGTTTGAAGCCCGTTTGAGGGGCTCGGGTGGGTCGGTTTTTATGACCGGTCAGCCCGCCCAGGAATTTGAGACATGTTTAGGGCGCCCGGCTGTAGATGCTCTAACTGAATATCATGAGGTAAAAACTATGGGGTAAAAAGTCAAACTTACTGAAAGATATAATACTTAACGGCTGACGTGGAGTGAGCAACGAGAGATAACAGATGAGTGAGCATGTAGTTTGTTGTACGTACATCACCACATAAGTAATATTTTCTCAAAGAAACATAAGTGAATACACAAGTAAATCAATTGATTGCATACAATTAGGGAGCTAGTGGGCCGTGGGTGAAGGGGAGCCATGCCCCCCTCCAAGATTAAGAAAATTGTGTATATGATCTTCAAAATTTCATGTAAAGCAGCCAACAATTAGTGTTTACCTGGCTCCGTCTCTCATTGCATTCTTCTTTTTGAGCAAGGGTTTACCCACTCTAGTAAGCAATTCACCAAGTAGAAGTTTGTACAATGCAAAATTAAACAAAAACCGGAAAAGGAAGAGAGTGCCCTTCTATTTTGGCAACCAAAACAAGGCACTAGGGACTACAATTTTTTCGTTGAAACTAAATCAAGTGCAAGCTAGGTATGAGAATGAAATCCCAGTGGATCGCTCGCTCGTCATGGACCATGTAGTCTGTCGATCGACCTCTTATTTATGCAAGCTTTTTTTAATGTAATACATGTCTCATTCATATAACGAAGAATAAAGTGTAAGCCACGTAGACACTAACCTGGGGAAACGGAGTGACAATAGAACCTGAGCTTCAGCCCAAATGATCAAAAACCAAGAAATAAAATTCCAATCAAGACCGAAGAATCCTCTGAACTTGATCCCAACTTCCATAACCCGCCTCCGACACCACCATACCAGCCACCAAATGAAAAGGTGACATATAATTAACCTCCTCATCCGTGCTCGACGCGGATCCATCATTAATTTCCAGCTTTTTAGACTAGCAAATTAGCTCACCAAAGGCAAACCCATTATCATTGAAAGATTCTGGACGGGGCAGCACCCCGAATGTGCCATCGAACTCTAGATGAACCTTGACGCGATGATGTTGGAGGAGGAAGTCTGAGCCCACCAACCATCAACCAAAAAAACACCATCTTCTGGCTACCGCCAACGAAGAAAACCGTCGGCACCCACTCGTGAACAACATCACGTACTCCGTGCTAACTTTATAGAGCGAACATAGCTGCAATGGCGGAGCCCAAGGATGCGAGTCCATCACAGGGATGCCGCTACCGTCTCACCCACCAAAGAGCAGAACAACATGCCAGGGAAGAATCTGAAACCTTATTATTTGGCGCCGCCGTCGCCCTTGCCGGAGCAAAGATGCCGAGCGGCCAAAAACCTAAGCTACTAGAGACCTAAAATCTAAAGCTACATGATCACCACCAATGACATCCCGGTTATCGGCGATGGGGAGCCGCCCGGAGGACGGTGCCGGAAGGCTAGTCTTCTTTCCCGGGAACAAAGCGCAGCCTGACCAGGATCGGCATCCAGAGTACACAGGGCCGTGCGCAAGTACGTACTATACCATACTGGCGTACTGTATAGTATAGTGATGCTCCCGGCCCACACGTAGTATACCCAAGCAAGTGGAGATGCCATTTGGAGCGTGCATTCACTCTGGCTGACATGCACACACACGTACGTAGAGTACTCCACTGTGCGTGTAAACCCTCCCAATATTTACGGTTGGGCCCTGATAAAGAGCACGTTTACTTTCATGCCAGCGAATTTATTGGCGGCTGGCCAGCGTATTTACGTACGTAGTATGTAGATCTGATCGACACGCATGCATTCTCTCGTTCTTTCGTAGTGGAAAAACTACAGTTAAAAGTACTAGGAACAGTAGAGTGGTGATTCTTGTAGACGTACGTACGTCGCCGATCGGATCGATACCACCTTGCTTAAGTTGTCCGGTAGCAGTCCGATGTATATACATACAGCTGAGCGAAGTGTGTGTACACTGCATGCATGATGCATGCTGTCCCGTTGTTACGTACTACCTTCGTCCTAGTTTATGAGTCCCTATTATATTTTGTGACGAATTTTGATCAACAATTTAACTAATAAAAGGTTAATACATGTCATAAAAATTATATATTTGGATTTTATTTAAACGTAGATTTGAATAATATTATTTTTGATGACATGCATATTTGGCTAGTTAAATTTATGATTAAAGTTTAACCCGAGATTCAAAAAGAATCAATAAAACAGGACAGAGATACTACGTGCAGATCACGCACGGTGCCGCCAATAACTCTGCATTGTAATGGTGCAGAGAGACAGGGTAATCCTTGTTTTTCCTAAGAGCATCTCCAATAGGCGCACACAAACTGCTCCGCGCGTTAAATTCAGATTTATTTTTTGGCGACGGACAGCTTCAGCAGAAGCTATAAAATAGTGCACGCGTGAAAAAAGGATTGGGCACGTGCTAAAAATTGCTACCAGAAGCTATAAATTTGGGGCGCCGGATTACGCTCGCTTCATAATTTGCACTGCGTGTTCTTTTAGACGCGCGTTTTAAAGACCCGTCGCATTAAAAATGCTACAGTGACGCGCTAAAACTATTTTAGCGCGCTAAACTTTTATGCTGCTGTTGGAGATGCTCTAAAAACACACACATGGTAACCGGCTGCGCGTACACGAGACAGAGAGTTCCTATACATAAACATACATGCATGTATATAGTTTTTTATAGACGCATGCATGTATATAGTTGCATGCAGTATACTCATATATTTCATACACATGCAGGATCAGGTTAACGTGTATATGTTGGTCGATGTGTACGATTGATTATTTGCCGAGTGTAGTACTGCGTGTAGGTACGTCTAATACCATCATATATCCATCCACCTCGTTCGAGCATGCACGTAGAAGCCCAGCTCTCTCTCTCTCTCTCTCTCTCTCTCTCCACGCGGAAGCCAGCTCTCTCTCTACACGCAGAAGCTCTCTCTCTGCATGCAGAAGCCAGCCTAGCTTGTGGCACCATTTTTGCGACGCAGTAATGAACAGTGCATAGCAGCCGGACCTGCCTGCTGCCCTGCATATGGTGCGTGCAGGCGGGGAGATTCATATTGCGGGCGTTGGATGGCCCGATCCATCGATCCGTTGCTCCGTAGCAAGATCATGCAATCATGCAGGTATGTTTAGGCGGCCGGCCTCTCTCGCGGATTGTCACGAAGCTATAGTAAAATACGTGTGTAAAGCGAAGAAGGAATGTTAGGGTACTATAGCAACTATAGTGCGGATTTATTGTAGCATGTACAAAGACAAATCACAAAAAAAAAAAAATTATTGCATCATAATTTTGTTTGTATGTAATTTTTGTAAATATATACATTAGATTTGTAAATTACAAATTAATTATAATCATTTTAGGCTTAACCATATGGATGTGAAGAAGGGATGTCACGGTTATTATAGCTTACTATGTGATATCCCTTGACGATGTTAGAGGATCCGGTTCCGCCTCTGGTGGGCGCGCGACGCTCACTCTAATAATCTCCGACCAACATTTGTTCGCCTGCATGCCCGCCCGCTTCGATCGATCTGGTGGCTATTAACTCGACACATTCACGCGAAGATCCGCTGGATCCGCCGGAGTACGTACTGCGCGCCTCCCAGCCCCTCTCCGCCTGTGGACGCGGGCGCCATTGGAGTATCTGCTAGCAGCTAGCCGATGGCTGGACACATCGTAGCCGGCCGGCGTAACTACACCTTGTCAGAGTAGTGGCCGGAGGCCCAGATTTTAATTAACCGCCCACGAGTATGCATCATGATGATGGATAGGAGGAAGCAAACACGCTTGAACAAACACAATTGGAGCTCCATCTGGTGTGCACCATGAGACAGGAGTGCTTGGTTGAATTAGAAGTGTGCGTGAGTGTTGATTGCTTGCTGGTTATATACGCAAGTGTATATGTGTTGGTCCATGCATCATCGCTGCCACCCACTTGATCTTAGTTTGCCCTGAGGTGTGGGAAGATAAGCATGTCGGATAGTATATATGTTTGAAAACCATATACATAATTATAAAAAAAGTATACTCCCTCCGTCTGCCCGGACTTACTTGTCATAGAAATGAATATATCTAGATGTATTTTGATTCTTTATACATTTATTTTCATTCATTTTTGTGACAAGTAATTTGCAACAGAGGGAGTACATTGATTGTCATTTTTTTTGCGTCGATGCATCCTTACAATCACTAAGAGCAACTACACCCGAGCGCTTGAAACACCCCTCAAATGCGCGGGCCGGCCGGCGGTATTGAATTCATACACCAGCCAACTCATCCAAAAGCTTGAACTGATGGAGGGAGGCGGACAATGTATTTCAAGCCCCCCCCTCCTCACGTCTACACTATTTTAGTCCTCAGACGTGGAGTCGTGTAGGCCGCGGAATCTTTTATTTTAATACTGCGTTGGCAGGGTCTTGAACTCAAGACTTCTTGGCTCGGATACCATATTGAATTTATGCTCCAGCCAACTCATGCAAAAGTCTTGAACTGATAGAGGGAGGCGGGTGTTGGGAATCGTTGCATGGAAAACAAAAAAAAATTATGCACATGCAATGATCTATCCATGGAGATGCATAGCAACGAGGGGGAGAGTGTGTCTACATACCCTCGTAGACCGTAAGCGGAAGCGTTTCTCAACGCGGTTGATGTAGTCGAAATTCTTCATGCTTCAATCGATCAAGTACCGAATGCACGGCACCTCCGCATTCTGCACAAGTTCAGCTCGGTGACGCCCCTCGCCTTCTTGATCCAGGAAGACGTCGAGGTAGTAGATGAGTTTCATCAGCACGACGGCGTGGTGACGGTGATGGTGAAGTGATCTTCGCAGGGCTTCGCCTAAGCGCTATGAAAATATGACCGGAGGTGTCAACGGTGGAGGGGGGGGGGGGGCGCCGCACACGGCTAGACAATTGTCTGGGCTGTGCTAGGGCGCCTCCCCCCCACACACACATATATAGGTGGGAGGGAGAGGGGAGGCTGCCAGGAGGCGCCCAAGTAGGTCGAATCCTACTTGGGGTCTCCCCTTGGCCGCGACCCCCTGCCATATTTGCCGGAGGGGGAAGGAAACATGAGGGAGGAGGGAAGGAAGGGGGAGGCCGAATCCCCCCCTTTCCTTTCCTTCCCCTCTTTCCTTCTCCTCCTGGTTCGGCCCATATGGTGGGCGCACCATCCCCTTGTGGCTGGTGTGTTTCCCCTCTTGGCCCATAAGGCCCATATCTTTTGCCTGGGGTGCCCGATATCCCTTCCGATAACCCGATATGTACCCGATACCCTCCGGGACACTTACGATGTCCGAATACCATCGTCCTATATATCAATCTTTACCTCTCGACCACTTCAAGACTCCTTGTCATGTATGTGATCTCATCCGAGACTCCAAACAACATTCAGTCACCAAATTAGATAACTCATATAATACTATATCGTCAACGAACATTAAGCGTGCGGACCCTACGGGTTCAAGAACTATGTAGACATGACCGAGACACCTCTCCGGTCAATAACCAATAGCGGAACCTGGATGCCCATATTGTCTCCTACATATTTTACAAAGATCTTTATCGGTCGAACCGTTATGACAACATACGTAATTCCCTTTGTCTAACGGTATGTTACTTGCCCGGGATTCGATCGTCGGTCTCTTCATACCTAGTTCAATCTCGTTACCGGCAAGTCTCTTTACTCGTTTCGTAATACATCACCTTGTGACTAACTCCTTAGTCGTTTGCTTGCAAGCTTATGATGTGTATTACCGAGAGGGCCCAGAGATACCTCTCCGAAACTCGGAGTGACAAATCCTAATCTCAATCTATGCCAACTCAACAAACACCTTCAGAGATACCTGTAGAGCATCTTTATAATCACCCAGTTACGTTGTGACGTTTGATAGCACACAAGGTATTCCTCCGGTATCCGTGAGTTGCATAATCTCATAGTCGAAGGAATATGTATTTGACATGAAGAAAGCAATAGCAATAAAACTGAACGATCATTATGCTAAGCTAACGGATGGGTCTTGTGCATCACATCACTCTCCTAATGATGTGATCCCGTTATCAAATGACAACTCATGTCCATGGTTAGGAAACCTTAACCATCTTTGATCAACGAGCTAGTCTAGTAGAGGCTCACTAGGGACACGGTATTTGTTTATGTATTCACACATGTATTAAGGTTTCCGATCAATACAATTCTAGCATGAATAATAAACCTTTATCATGAATAAGGAAATATAAAATAACAAATGTATTATTGCCTCTATGGCATATTTCCTTCAGCGGGCAATGTATTTCAACAGCCCGGTCATTGACCGGTAAAAAAACTAGACCCACCCCCCCCTCCCCCAAAACCGACCTCAAATGCCCTGGCTGGCTGGCACCCCTCATATCCAGCCCAAATCTAGGGAAGATACAGGGAGGTCCGGGCATGACCGGACACGTCCGCCACGCCGGACTTACGGCCGGGTCCCACATGAGAACATCTGAAACCCAGCGGTCCAAAGATCGTCTCCTCCGTCGGGCCGATGGCACCGCGTGTCACCGCTCCAGCGGGCTGCTTAGTGCCCTAGCCCGGCTATTTAAGCAACCGTCAGACACCAAAACACTACGGGAAACAGCTAATTTGCCGTCAGGAGGCATCTTTGCCGTCAGCTTTTCGTCGGGCAGACGGCAAAGAAAGGGTTTGCCATCATTAGAAGACGGCAAAGAAAAACTGACGGCAGAATAAACTTTGCTGTCTGCAGAGAAAAACAAAGACGACAAAGAGCTCACTTTGCCGTGTGCAATAAAAATCACAGACGGCAAAGAACCTTTGCTGTATGTGTTTGTTTTGGCAGACGGCAAAAAATCTTTGCCGTCTGTGTTTTTTTGGCAGACGGCAAAGTGAGCTCTTTGCCGTCTATATTTTGTTTCGCAGACGGCAAAGAAGAAGCACACCACGCGGATCGATCACACGGATCGATGACTTGGCAACATCCTAGACGCATATCCCACCCACTCTGAGCCATCGGACGCACACTCCCACTGACAGCCACGACGCACGCGCCCCCACGCACACCCCACCCACGAAGCCACGACCGTACCTGCCCCACGTCCCCACCCACGAGCCACGATTCCTAGTCCCATCTCCTTCTCCCCCGTGCTCCCTCCTCTCTCCATCTCGCATGCTCTCTCCTGCTCCCTCATCCTTCCTCCCTCCAGCAGCCACACGCCGCCGGCCAATGCCCGCCCGCGAGAAGCCGCACACTGAGCCCAGCGCCCGTCCGTCCCTGAGGAGCCACACACTGCGGCCGACGCTCGCGAGCCCGTCCGGCCGTCCGCCGCGGTGCCCAGCATCCTTCCTTCCGCCCGTCCGTCTGCCACCTCGCCAGCGCCGTGTGAAGCTCCACCTCGCGAGCTCGTCCTCACCCGCCGGCCGTCCGCACCCCAGCTCCTCCGGCCGCACACCCGAGCCCGTTCGGTGTCCACACCCCGAGCTCCGCCGCTAGAGCAGCCGGGAGCTCCGCCTTGCAAGGTTCGCCGGTCGAGCGCTACCCATCCCCGACCACCCTGGCGTGCCTCCTTGCAGCACCGGAGCGAGTCAGCTCCCAAGCGCGGCTGGGCCAGAGCGGCGCGGCTCAGCAGCGCCGTCGCCGGCAGTCGAGCACTGCCCATCCCCAACCTCCCTCCGTGCCTTCTCGCGGCATCGGAGTGAGTCAGCTCCTGAGCGCGGCTGGGCCAGAGCGGCACGTCTGAGCAGGGCCAGACGATGGCGCAGCGAGCGGAGCATGGCGGACCGGTGTGGTGAGCGTCAGGGCCGGGCGGCGGGGCGAACAGAGCACTACAGTGGAGACGAAGGACCCGATTGATTTTTACTTTTACTTTTTAGGGTCCTTTGTGTTAATTTTCAGGACTATTCTGTAACATTAGTTTTTTCGGATCATGTTTGCATTTTGTACTGGACTAACATTGAATGAAAGGCAATAAACACGACGGGGCCTTTCCCTGTTAAAAAAAGAAGAGAAAACGTAGGCAGTGCACTGCATGCGTTGGTCGCATCCCTGGGATGTTGTGGTTTTTTTTAAAATTACCCCTTTCTTTGCCGTATGTGATATATGAGGCTGACGGCAAATGTGCGAATAGCTGACGGCAAAGATGTAGTCTGGCTGACGGCAAAAGTAATTTTCTTTGCCGTATGTGGTTTATCAGGCTGACAGCGAAGCAGATTTGGCTGACATAGGTCACCCCCTCTCGTTTGTTGTAGTCGCCACTTTTCACTTGTCTGTTACTCGCCGTCCACCACCAGTAGTAGTCATGCCACCATGCTGTCAGGTGAGGAGCTACCTATATCTAACATCGGAGCACCGACTTCCGCTCCTTGAGCAGATCTAGGCAAGATGTGATTCCCGGATCATCGCGGGGCTACCTCCGAACACGGTGGGTCCGAAGGATGAGTTGGAGGAGGAGGAGGATCACGGGGAGGACATGGAGAAGCACCAGGAGGAGGAGGAGGAGGCGAGAAGGACGTGGGGGACGCGGATCTGCAGGCGGAGCAGCTGGCAATCCCCGATTGCCTCCATTCGGAGGCAAAGGCGGAGGCCAACCGCTGTCACCTACAACAGGCAGAGGCAAAGCACGCCACGAGCATGGACGAGATGCTCGCACATATGGATGAGGAGGAGGAGATGAAGCCCTCCTAAGCGCCCATCTACCCGGTGCCTGGCATGGAAGTCGTAGGCATCTCCGGCGACGAAGCGTAGTGGCTAGTGTGATGTGTGTAGTACGTAGGATTTATTTGCATGGTTTGTATGAATTTAGGAGATGAAATATGAGGTAGTAAGATGCATAGCATAAATTATGAGGCCTGACCGGTCAGTGCCCGTGGATGCACCTGGTTGCATCTATGCCTTTGTGTTGGGGAACATAGTAATTTCAAAATTTTCCTACGCACACGCAAGATCTATCATGGTGATGCATAACAACGAGAGGGGAAGAGTGTTGTCCACGTACCCTCGTAGACCATAAGCGGAAGCGTTATGACAATGCGGATGATGTAGTCATACGTCTTCATGACCCGTTCGATCCTAGTACCGAAAGTACGGCACCTCCGCGATCTGCACATGTTCGGCTCGGTGACGTCCCACGAACTCTTGATCCAGCTGAGTTTCGAGGGAGAGCTTTGTCAGCATAACGGCGTGATGACGGTGATGATGAAGCTACCGGCGGAGGGCATCGCATAAGCACTACGACGATATGACCGAGGTGGATTATGGTGGAGGGGGGCACCGCACACGGCTAAGGGGTCAATGATCAACTTGTGTGTCCTAGGGTGCCCCCTGCCCCCGTATATAAAGGAGCAAGGGGGAGGCCGGCTGGCCCTTAGGGGTGCGCTAGGAGAGGAGGAGTCCTCCTCCTAGTAGGAGTAGGACTCCCCTTTCCTAGTCCTACTTGGAGGAGGAAGGGGAAAGGAAGGAGAGGGAGAGAAGAGAAGGAAAGGGAGCGCCCCCCCTTCCCTAGTCCAATTCGGACTAGAGGGGGAGGGGCGCGTGGCCCTGCATTGGCCGGACCGCTCTCTCTCCACTAAGGCCCATGTTGGCCCATTAGTCCCCCCGGGGGTTCCGATAACCCCCTGACACTCTGATAATTATCCGGTGACCCCGGGAACTCATCCGGTGTTCGAATATAGTCATCTAATATATCAATCTTTATGTCTCGACCATTTCGAGACTCCTCGTAATGTCCGTGATCACATCCGGGACTCCGAACTATCTTCGGTACATCAAAACACATAAACTCATAATACCGATCGTCACCGAACGTTAAGCGTGCGGACCCTATGGGTTCGAGAACTATGTAGACATGACCGAGATACGTCTCCAGTCAATAACCAACAGCAGAACCTGGATGTTCATATTGGCTCCCACATATTCTACGAAGATCTTTATTGGTTAAACCGCACAACGATATACGTTGTTCCCTTTGTCATCGGTATGTTACTTGCCCGAGATTTGATCGTCGGTATCTCGATACCTTGTTCAATCTCGTTACCGGCAAGTCTCTTTACTCGTTCTGTAATGCATCATCCTGTAACTAACTCATTAATCCCATTGCTTGCAAGGCTTATAGTGAAGTGCATTACTGAGAGGGCCCAGAGATACCTCTCCGATACTCGGAGTGAAAAATCCTAATCTCAATCTATGACAACTCAACAAACACCATCGGAGACACCTGTAGAGCATCTTTATAGTCACCCAGTTACGTTGTGATGTTTGATAGCACACTAAGTGTTCCTCCGGTATTCGGGAGCTGCATGATCTCATAGTCATAGGAACATGTATAAGTTATGGAGAAAGCAATAGCAACAAACTAAACGATCATCGTGCTAAGCTAACGGATGGGTCAAGTCAATCACATCATTCTCTAATGATGTGATCCCGTTAATCAAATGACAACTCATGTCTATGGTTAGGAAACTTAACCATCATTGATTCAACGAGCTAGTCAAGTAGAGGCATACTAGTGACACTCTGTTTGTCTATGTATTCACACATGTACTAAGTTTATGGTTAATACAATTCTAGCATGAATAATAAACATTTATCATGATATAAGGAAATATAAATAACAACTTTATTATTGCCTCTAGGGCATATTTCCTTCAGTCTCCCACTTGCACTAGAGTCAATAATCTAGATTACGTTGTAATGATTCTAACACCCATGGAGTCTTGGTGCTGATCATGTTTTGCTTGTGAGAGAGGCTTAGTCAACGGGTCTGCAACATTCAAATATGTATGTATCTTGAAAATCTCTATGTCTCCCTCCTTGACTTGATCGCAGATGGAATTGAAGCGTCTCTTGATGTGCTTGGTTCTTTTGTGAAATCTGGATTCCTTTGCCAAGGCAATTGCACCAGTGTTGTCACAAAAGATTTTCATTGGACCCGATGCACTAGGTATGACACCTAGATCGGATATGAACTCCTTCATCTAGACTCCTTCATTTGCTGCTTCCAAAGCAACTATGTACTCTGCTTCACACGTAGATCCCGCCA
This sequence comes from Triticum aestivum, assembly GCF_018294505.1. Taxonomy (NCBI): domain Eukaryota; kingdom Viridiplantae; phylum Streptophyta; class Magnoliopsida; order Poales; family Poaceae; genus Triticum; species Triticum aestivum. Next base: position 102,226,021 of record NC_057812.1, read on the forward strand.
CGACGCTTTGCCTGGAACTGCACCAACTGGCAGCTCCACCATTTAATAACAACATGTATCCGGTTTGTGACTTAGAGTCATCCGGATCAGTGTCAAAGCTTGCATCGATGTAACCGTTTACAATGAGCTCTTTGTCACCTCCATATACGAGAAACATATCCTTAGTCATTTTCAAGTATTTCATGATGTTCTTGACTGCTGTCCAGTGATCCACTCCTGGATTACTTTGGTACCTCCCTGCTAAACTAATAGCAAGGCACACATCAGGTCTGGTACACAACATTGCATACATGATAGAACCTATGGCTAAAGCATAGGGAATGACTTTCATTTTTTCGCTATCTTCTGCAGTGGTCGGGCATTGAGTCTGACTCAACTTCACACCTTGTAACACAGGCAAGAACCCTTTCTTTGCCTGATCCATTTTGAACTTCTTCAAAACTTTATCAAGGTATGTGCTTTGTGAAAGTCCAATTAAGCGTCTTGATCTATCTCTATAGATCTTGATGCCCAATATATAAGCAGCTTCACCGAGGTCTTTCATTGAAAAATTCTTATTCAAGTATCGTTTTATGCTATTCAGAAATTCAGTATCATTTTCGACAAACAATATGTCATCTACATATAATATTAGAAATGCTATAGAGCTCCCACTCACTTTCTTATAAATACAGGCTTCTCCAAAAGTGTGTATAAAACCATATGCTTTGATCACACTATCAAAGCGTATATTCCAACTCCAAGAGGCTTGCACCAGTCCATAAATGGATCACTGGAGCTTGCACACTTTGTTAGCACCTTTTGGATCGACAAAACCTTCTGGTTGCATCATATACAACTCTTCTTTAAGATATCCATTAAGGAATGCAGTTTTGACATCCATTTGCCAAATTTCATAATCATAAAACGCGACAATTGCTAACATGATTTGGACGGACTTAAGCATCGCTACTGGTGAGAAGGTCTCATCGTAGTCAACTCCTTGAACTTGTCGAAAACCTTTTGCAACAAGTCGAGCTTTGTAGACAGTAACATTACCATCAGCGTCAGTCTTTTTCTTGAAGATCCATTTATTCTCTACAGCCTGCCGATCATCGGGCAAGTCAAGGAAAGTCCACACTTTGTTCTCATACATGGATCCCATCTCAGATTTCATGGCCTCAAGCCATTTTGCGGAATCTGGGCTCATCATCGCTTCCTCATAGTTCATAGGTTCGTCATGGTCAAGTAACATGACATCCAGAACAGGATTACCGTACCACTCTGGTGCGGATCTTACTCTGGTTGACCTACGAGGTTCGGTAGTAACTTGATCTGAAGTTACATGATCATCATCATTAGCTTCCTCACTTACTGGTGTAGGAATCACTGGAACTGATTTCAGTGATGGACTACTTTGCAATAAGGGAGCAGGTACAATTACCTCATCAAGTTCTACTTTCCTCCCACTCACTTCTTTCAAGAGAAACTCATTCTCTAGAAAGGATCCATTCTTAGCAACAAATATCTTGCCTTCGGATCTGTGATAGAAGGTGTACCCAATGGTCTCCTTTGGGCATCCTATGAAGACACATTTCTCCGATTTGGGTTCGAGCTTATCATGTTGAAGTTTTTTCACATAAGCATCGCAGCCCCAAACTTTAAAAAACGACAACTTGGGTTTCTTGCCAAACCACAGTTCATAAGGTGTCTTCTCAACGGATTTAGCTGGTGCCCTATTTAACGTGAATGCAGCTGTCTCTAAAGCATAACCCCAAAACGATAGCGATAAATCAGTAAGAGACATCATAGATCGCACCATATCTAGTAAAGTACGATTACGACGTTCGGACACACCATTACATTGTGGTGTCTCGGATGATGTGAGTTTCGAAACTATTCCTTATTGTTTCAAATGAAGACCAAACTCGTAACTCAAATATTCTCCTCCACGATCAGATCATAGAAACTTTATTTTCTTGTTATGATGATTTTCCAGTTCACTCTAAAATTCTTTGAACTTTTCAAATGTTTCAGACTTATGTTTCATCAAGTAGATATACCCATATCTGCTCAAATCATCTGTGAAGGTGAGAAAATAATGATATCCGCCGCGAGCCTCAATGTTCATTGGACCACATACATCAGTACGTATGATTTCCAATAACTATGTTACTCGCTCCATTGTTCCGGAGAACGGAGTTTTAGTCATCTTGCCCATGAGGCACGGTTCACAAGTACCAAGTGATTCATAATCAAGTGATTCCATAAGTCCATCAGAATGGGGTTTCTTCATGCGCTTTACACCAATATGACCCAAAGGGCAGTGCCACAAATAAGTTGCACTATGATTATCAACTCTGCATCTTTTGGCTTCAATACTATGAACATGTGTATCACTACTATCAAGATTTAGTAAAAATAGACCACTCATCAAGGGTGCATGACCATAAAAGATATTATTCATATAAATAGAACAACCATTATTCTCTAATTTAAATGAATAACCGTCTCACATCAAACAAGATCTAGATACAATGTTCATGCTCAATGCTGGCACCAAATAACAATTATTTAGGTCTAATACTAATCCCGAAGGTAGATGTAGAGGTAGCGTGCCGACGGCGATCACATCGACTTTGGAACCATTTCCCACATGCATCGTCACCTCGTCCTTAGCCAATCTTCTCTTAATCCGTAGCCCCTGTTTCGAGCTGCAAATGTGAGCAACTGAACCAGTATCAAATACCCAGGCACTACTGCGAGCATTAGTAAGGTACACATCAATAACATGTATATCAAATATACCTTTCACTTTGCCATCCTTCTTCTCCGCCAAATACTTGGGGCAGTTCCGCTTCCAGTGACCAGTCCCTTTGTAGTAGAAGCACTCAGTCTCAGGCTTAGGTCCATACTTGGGTTTCTTCACTTGAGCAGCAACTGGCTTGTTGTTCTTTGTGAAGTTCCCCATCTTCCCTTTACCCTTTTTCTTGAAATTGGTGGTCTTGTTGACCATCAACACTTGATGCTCCTTCTTGATTTCTACCTCCGCAGCCTTTAGCATTGCAAAGAGCTCAGGAATCATCTTATCCATCCCTTGCATATTATAGTTCATCACGAAGCTCTTGTAGCTTGGTGGCAGTGATTGAAGAACACTGTCAATGACACTATCATCAGGAAGATTAACTCCCAGCTGAGTCAAGTGGTTGTGGTACCCAGACATTCTGAGTATATGTTCACTGACACAACTATTCTCCTCCATTTTGCAGCTGTAGAACTTATTGGACACTTCATATCTCTCAATCCGGGCATTTGCTTGAAATATTAGCTTCAACTCCTGGAACATCTCATATGCTCCATGACGTTCAAAACATCGTTGAAGTCCTGGTTCTAAGCTGTAACACTACTAGGAAAAGGCCTACTAATGGCGCACCTAATTTGGCCATTAATGGCGCATTAGTGGTGCGCCATTAGTAGCACGCCATTAGTATATTTTACTAATAGCGCACCACTGGTGCGCCATTAGTATCTGGTATACTAATGGTGCACCACAGATGCGCCATTAGTATATACAACAGTGCGCCATTAGTATGCCTCCCAGGGGGCCATGTATACCCAGGTGCTTTGGCATACTAATGGCGCACGACAGCAAGATGCGCCTTTAGTAACTTCGGCATACTAATGGCGCACTGTTTAGTGATGCGCCATTAGTATCCTTTGGCATACTAATGGCGCACTATGATGTGATGCGCCATTAGTATGAATATTAGGTTTTTTTTTTAATTTTCTGTTTTTTGCACAGGTTACAAAATGTATAATTGGACAAAATATAGACAGCACACATCAACAACAGATTCATCGAATACAATAGAAGATTAGTCTCTGAATACAATTCATCATTTTAGTCTCTGAATACAAGTCATCATATTAGTCTCCGAATTGAAAAGACCGAACAAAGATAGAACATTATATTACAAGTCTCGAGACCGCGAGTTTGTCTTCACATTACAAGTCGATATCGATCATCTAAACTACCATCACATAGAAGAGAGCTGCGGTCATCATGATGAGCATCATCACGATGAAACTGGTCTTCATCCGGTTCCTCCAACGCTCCCTCCCCTCTCCCGCTAGATAGCGGGCGCATCTAGATTTGGCCTCGGCCCTAGTGGCATACCCTTTGTAACTGTTACCGCTGAATCGGTGAACCTGTCTCCGACACTCCTCCCAGTCGTCGTAGACTCCGGGAACCTTACCCTTGTACACGACATACCACGGCATCGCTATGCAGTAGCCAAACGAAACGTTAGTACCAATTCACAGACAATACATAAGCAATATATAAGTATGCAACAGAACGATCGGAAGAGAAAAGCAAGACATTAATAGCATCGATTACATCTTAAGTTGAATGACTCTCGAAACCAAAGAGACATACTACAAGGTCATTAAAGTTTAATTACAACATGAGCCAATCAATGTTTCAGAACTAGACACAGCATCACTGCTTTCGACTCGACTCAAGGGACTGGAGCGTGGATGAAGCCGCCGTCTATCGTGGGAGTCATGAAAGAACGGGTGTTGTCAGCCTGCATTTGTAGGATTGTGTCGATGTCACTGTTGGACGGTTGATTTCTGAGGTAGAACTGCCCCGCGGTACGAAGGACATCTTGATGGATGATTTCCGCAAACTCCGACTGGATGCGAAAGAATTCTTGTCTGATGTCCGCGTCCTGGATTGCCGACACGCTCGCGGCCCAATCTTTGAGTCTACTCGGTAGCAGAAGTTGATGATGGTCCCGTACGATCGCTCGCATGTGATGGATGGTGTAGTAGGCACCCTTCTGACCGCCAGGCGGCTGCTTGACGCAGCAGAACGTCGTATTGTGGGAGAACACGTGCTTGCCGTACTTACAAATAGGCCTGGTGAAGGTGCCTCTAGATTTGACGTAGCCGGGGAGAACATCATCAAGAACCTTCTTGACATTTGTGTAGTCTACGTTCGACTGACGGTCCGTGTCGAAATACGTGGCCATGGAATATTTGGGGCTTAGGAGGATGAGCGTGCAACGTGTGTCACTGCAGAAAACACGGAATGTTAAAAGAAAAACGATCGAAATCTAAGAATTCATATGTTACGGGGCGGTTGAGGGGAGGACTTACTCGGGAAAGTAAGGCACGAGGAAGTTATCCTTATCTTGGTTTGCCAGAATGACGCCTTCGAGGTAAGAACTCGCGACTTGCCGGTCCCCAGCGCTGCCCAAGATCTTGGCACGCATGTAGAAGGGGTCGACTATCACGATGTCCGGGGTCTTGTCGCGAATGATCCGCATCTCCATACTCAGCGAAAATAGCCGAACGAAGGTGTAGTGCAGCGGATGAAGGTTCAACATAGCGTGGATGTCATCAAACCGCAGGACGATCGTACCCCCGATGGAGTTATCCATGAAGCCCTTGCCCTCTGGCACCTTGGCCGCGAAAACCGGGTATGCCACATCCTTCTCTCCGAGACGCCGCTTCTCCAAAGAAAGAACACTGTCATGCAGACTCCGCATAGCACCGTTTGTAGCATCGAGCATATTTCTCGGTAGCATCGGCCTACCCGCCACATGCACCCTCCTCGAGATATCCTCAGGTGAAGGTGGCCTGTCCTGAGCACGGATCATACTCGGTGCCGGCTGGCCCGCACCCTTGTTAGTCTTTCTTTTGCGTGCCTTCTTCTTCTCCTGTAATGGGACCGAGTTCTGCTCACAGACCGCCTTCTTGAGTGTGTTGGGGCTAATCATATTTCGCACCTCGCCTATCTGAGGCTCGGTGAAGTCGGCAGCTGGAGGCGTCTCCTGAGAGCTGAACTACAGACGACGCCTGTTGCAACTTGGCTTCTCCGCGGTACCAGCTAGATCACGCACGTCTTTTGTTGGGTTGGGTTCTTGAGAAGGAGGCCCCATGAAGTCGCCACCGTACCCATGATCGGCAAAGTACTGATCGACGTTGGCAAATGTATCGTCATCGTCGTCGTTCTGATCCTGTGCCATATGCATGTTTGGATCCAGTGGCATAGGGATGTCCGGCACCGTTGCGGCGGTCTTGCCATGGGGCCGACTTGGCGCCGGCACGACTGGCGGTGTTGTCTTTGGGGTGGTGTCCCCCGCCCCCAAACGAATCTGGCTCTTCGGCCAAAGCAGGGGCCAGCTCAGGCAGGCGCTGAGGGTCATCACGTCATCATCGTCGGCCCCGACGGGTCGAATCGGAGGTAACAACTCGTCGCAGCCTGGCAGCACCTGAACCAGTTGAACCCTAAACAAGTTGGGTGGCATCTGGGTACCGTGGAACAAGGGGTTGCCCGGTTGAACGATTTTGCCCTTGGCGACATCGACCAACTCGTTGTTCACGAAGTGCAGGAGAGTGCACGGAACGTCGGCGGCGCCCTGCGAAAACATGTAGGGCGTCAGGGATGCCCAGTCAAAGGCAAGGATATGAAGTCCTCGGTCGAGAGAGGCTTAATTAGTTACCGTGATGATGGCGTCGAGCTCGGCTAATGTCGAGGCACCGCCAACGGCGGGCGTGCAGTTGACGGAGGGGCCGCTTGCTGCAGAGGTGCCGGCCGACGTACACCCGGGTGCATTAAGCTCCCGTGCCGGCGTCGGAGACACCAATGCCGCCTCCGCCGGAGACACCAATGGCCCCGCCATCGCGTTCTGCGAGTTGCTGGCCGTGAAGCTAGGAATCGGGAGCGGCCCCTATTGGCCACCCGCAATCCACGCACTAATCCCCTGGATCAAGGTAGGCACAATGGTGGTGATCATCGCTCCGAGTTGTTGTTGCACTTGCTCTTGGACAATCTCCGGAATCCGCGCCACCTGTGCCCTGAGTTCTTGAACCTCGCGCACCTGGCTTTCCGAGCTGGTCTTTTTCTCCTTTCGCCCACCAGTGTTATAGTATGACGACCATTTTGTCGACAAGCCTTTGCCGGCCACACGACCAGCTGACGTCGGCTTACTGAGCTTATCCTTGTTCTTCGTTACATTCAACGCCCTATTTAGAGTGGTGTCCCAAGGGTTGCTCTTAGTCGACCCCGCGCTACTGCTTTCAGTCGCCTGCGGAAGGAATGTGAACCATTTAGAAATTTGGCTTCATTAATTAGAATGCAACCATATGGAGCTAATTACGCGGGGGTGTATTCCTTACCAGAACAAGCTCAAGCGCCCTGGTCTTCGGATCCGTGGTAAGCTCCTTTGTTTTCGGGTCCTTCTTGTACCGGGCCCTGACAAAGTTCCTGTTCTGCTTGTCACCGTATTTATCGAAGAGGGGCGGTAGGCCTTGCTCGGCACGGTCCGCCTCCTCCTTGTCCCATATAGGCTCCGCCACTCTGTAACCGCCGGGACCGAGTGTGTGTTCCCCTAAGTTCAGCTCCTGCATTTCTTTCCCCCACTTACTTGATTCGGAGTTTGCGGTGCTCGAGCAATTGATCTTGAAGTCGTTGTAGTCATCTTCGGTGATCGAAGGATTTTTCTCCTTGATCTTCTCATAACTCTCACCTTTCTCGATCATTCTCTTCACATTGCTTTTCCAAGTAGACAGGGCCTTGCTCATCTTCGTGAGGGCAGCGTTGTTCACTTTATTCCCTTTGAGGCTTGTGTTTTCGAATTCAGCGGGGAACTTGTATCGTTCATGCAGCTTCGTGAAGAGGAGGTTGCGCAAATTCCCTCGGTCAGGATGCCTCAGGTTCTCGGTGTTGATCGAGACGGTGCTCCGGAGAATGCACCCGAGCTGAAGCGAGTACCCCTTGGCTATTCGTTTGGGCACCGCTGGATTCCCGTCGGAGTCCACTTCAGTAACTTCCTCCTTGAGGGTGCAGAGCACGGTCGGGCGCCGGTCCTTCCGTTGCCTCTTCGGTTGGCTGCCATCTGTGCGTGCGCCGCCATCATCAGTGGTGGCATCCTCGGCGGCACCATCAGTGGTGGCATCAGTGGGGTCATCCTCGGCGATACCATCAGTGGTCTCAGGATCGGTGGGGAAGGCGGCGTCCTCATACAAGTGAGGTTGTTCCTCCATCTCCTGGGACAGCTCCCAGAATTTCTTGACGCCCGAACCCCCGGCCTCATCGTTGTTGGCCATGTTTCTCTATAAATAGGAACAAAGTTTGGTCAAAAAGTTGGTTATTGTCAAGGAACAATTGAGAGATGTTTGTGATATTGCCTAGGTGTTTTGGGATAGAACCTGTTAGTGTGTTGTTGCTAAGGTCCAAGTCCACATTCTCAGGGTAACCTAGTTCTTGAGGGGTGTGTCTAGAAAGTTGGTTGCTGCAAAGATACAAGGTTGTGAGTTTGGTCAAATTGCCTATGATGTTTGTGATATTGCCTTGGATCTTGAAGGCACTGTTGCATGATGCAGTGGTACAGCCAGCATGGGACCTCATCTTTGCAGGCTAATTTTCTAGATTGTAACACTGGGATTTGTGCACAAGCTAAGCTAGCTAAGATAGTAGCTTCCTTGCAACCCACAAAAGACAAAGGAAAAGGGGTGAAAAGGGGGAGATGGTTAGCTTTGATGAGCAGGCAACATCTTCCTAACCCCCTTCTTCTTGTCTCCTCTCACTATCTCTCTCACACACATGGCAAGCAAGGGTGTCTGAGTGTGAAAAAAATACTAAACTAATCCAACCACTAAAGCAAATTAATTTTTATTTCGGTTGAGAATCGGGCACCTTCTAGGTCAAGAAAATTGGGCATGACCTTTGCTAATTTTCTTGACCTAGGAGTGCCCCATTCTCAACCGAAACGGAAATTAATCAACATTTCAGGAGAAAGGGATCATTTCACATCAGGAGAAATAGATCATTTCATCTAGCTCATGCTAGGCAATCAACCAAACCAAATATGTACAGGAAAGGTTCATCAACATCAGTCAATTAAGATACTACACCATAAGCTTCATCCAGCACATGCCATGCAACCTAGCAAATCATCACTTCTGAATCAAAACACCATGCTGGTGTAGCCATAGGCCCACATTAGTCTAAAATCCTGCTTTATTTTTCACAACAGAAAGGTCAAAACAACAATAAAAAGCAACATTCTAACATTTGGTAATGATAGCAACCCCATAGTTCACAGAGTATTTTCACAAGACTTGATGGATTCAGCTAGAATCAAAAAACGGTGAAGTGCTGAAGAAGAGCAATCTGGTCTAATTGATCCTTGGAAATTATAGAATGTTCATCTATGCATGGAAAAACAACAATTAGGACAGGGAAATTACTATGCAGCTAATAGTCTTTAAGCATTGAAACACAGCTAAGGTTGCAACCCAGAAGTGATGGTTAACACTTCTAATAAACATGGCAATTTTAAATTATGACACACAATGCCATAATTAATCAAGAGAAAAAGGGACTGGACTCTCTCTGCTCCTTTTTCCACTGGTTGGCACTCTGACCAATGCCTAACAATTCAACATGGCTACTCCTATCCCACCACACCAGCCTAACGACTACTACTAAAGTATGGCTGCTAATCAGAAACAAGATCTCATCTACTTACTAATCCACACCACCAGCATATACTACTCATGCATACCTTTGTATAGCAACAGTACCCTACTCATGCATCAGAGTGTATCTGCACAAGATCTTTCTTCCCTAATGTCATATCATCATCCATGGCTTACAGCAGACTCATCTTCTCTTTTCTCGTTAAACATAAAAAACACAACCATGTCTCTCAAAAATTCAGCCACTGCAGCCCCATGTCCCTCTACTCATGCTCATCTTCTTTACTATGGCAACACTAATGTGTATGTAGTACATCAAAACCATAGTGCAGTGACAAGGAGGGGATCGACAGAGGAGCTCACCGTGACCTGCAGGTGAGCAAAGCGGTCTCGGGGGAGAGCTCGCCGGAGCGAATTGTCGACGGAGTCTGCCGGGCCGAAGAGGAAGCCGGTGGCGGGGAAGGTGTCGCGGGGGCGTCCGAAGTCCTGCGGCTTGTCCGGGGAGACGTAGTCGAGGGATGTGGAGTGCTTGGGCACGTCAGTGTGGCATGAGGTCGACGGTTGCCACGGTGGTGCGAGGTGGCCGGCGACGGGCGCGTCGCGCGCGGGTTGCCGATGCGGATCTGGGGGAGAGGAGAAGGCGAGAGGGCGAGGGGAAGGGCGAGGTGAAGCGCGAGGGGGCAAGTGGGGAGGGGGCGAGGAGGCAGGACGCAGTCGGTCGGGGCAGCAGCGGCGGCGGCGCGGTGGAGGGAGGGACGAGGGAAGGAGCGGCGCGGTGGATCGAGGGAGAGGGAACTGGCGAGGGGGAGAGGGAAGGGGGGAAGGGGGGAACTAGAAATGGCACAATACTAATGGCGCACCACCCCCCGGTGAGTCATAAGTACATCCATACTAATGGCGCACCTCACCGTGGTGCGCCATTAGTATTTTTTTTTCTTATAGCAATGGCACAATACTAATGGCGCACCACCCCTCGGTGCGCCATAAGTACATTCATACTAATGGCGCACCTCACTGTTGTGCGCCATTAGTATTTTTTTATAAGACAGTAATAAATATGTTCAAACTTGTTTAAATCATAACAGTAATATTTAATGTGCGGGGGGTCGGCGGCGGCGGTTGAGTAGGGGAATCGAGGGTGCGGGGGGTCGGCGGCGGCGGCCGGTGGACCGGGGGGTGCTCCGCGGCGAGTGGGACCGGATCTGGTGAGGTGGGATAGCGATCGAGATGGAGGGGGGTCGAGATCGAGTGTCCATGAAATTTAAAAATATTCATGATAGTTCAAAAAGTGCCCATGAAATACAATCGAGAAATGAAGGCTACGATTTAAATACAATCGATCTTAGCTAGCTATCTGTTCACAATCTTCTTGCCCTTCTTTTTTGCAAATGGAGTTCTTCTGTGGAACGGACATCCTTTAGGTAGGGTGGTCCTGCTTCTTCTTGTGGTGTATGCTGCTACTTCATCATCGTCGTCATGTTCGATCCTCGGGTCGCCATACTTGTCGAAGTCTTGCTCATTGGCTACTCCATCCATTCCGATGATCTTCCTTTTGCCTCTCCTCACGACAACACGACTGGGCTTTGACGGGTCGGTAATGAAGAAGCATTGGTCCACTTGGGAAGCCAGTACCCATGGCTCATTTTTCGCGGTGACGTTTGCGCCCGCGGTCTTGGATTTGGCTTCGGGTATAACCATGGTGGTGAAATACCGGTCTTCTTTTAGGACGCTCTTTGCCCATCTGACACGGAACATCGGGACCTTCTCTCTAGCGTAGCTCAGCTCCCAGATCTCCTCGATCCTTCCGTAGTATTTGTCCTTGTCGTTACCGGTGTAGGATTCCATCGATACCCCGGAGTTCTGATAACCATCGCTCTTCATGTCCTTGGCCTCGATGTAGAATGTGTAGCCGTTGATATCGTACGCCTCATAGGTCATCAGGTTGTGCTCGGCGCCCTGTGACAAGGCGAATATGAGTTGTTCTTCCGCAGAAGAATCCTCATGTAAAGGGCACGACAGAAGCTTCTGCTTGAACCAACGCGTGAAACATGAGTTGTGCTCTTTGAGTATATCTCCGTCCGTCCTCTGTTGGCCTCGGTCATTGTACGTCTTCTTAATAAAGGTTTTGTGCTCTACCACCCAAGGATCGACCACGTCTATGTGTTGTAGCGCGACTAGGTTTGCTCTTTCAAAGTCGGCGAGTCGACCCTCGAAGTCGACATGCATTTCGCGGCGACCCTCACGGTGACCCCATCCAGCGAGCCTGCCGAGGTGCCTGTTGACGGGCAGACCAACGGGGTTCTCGATGCCTAGATAATTCATGCAGTAGGAGATGCACTCTTCGGTCAGAAAGCCCCTGGATATGCTTCCCTCTGGACGTGACATGTTGCGAACGTATCCTTTGATGACACCATTCATCCTTTCGAATGGCATCATGCTGTGCAGGAACGTCGGCCCGAGTTGGATGATATCGTCCACGATATGGACTAGCAGATGCACCATAACATCGAAGAATGCGGGCGGGAAGTACATCTCAAGCTCGCATAGTATCACCACGATCTCTTCCTGTAGCCTTCTGAGTTGCCTCACGCCAACAGACTTCCGAGAGATGACGTCGAAAAAGTTGCATAGGCCAAATAGGGTTTCACGGACGTGCGCGTCCATGATCCCACGGATTGCAACTGGAAGTATCTGCGTCATCAGCACGTGACAGTCGTGAGACTTCATCCCGCTGAACTTCAGCTTCGCTGGGTCTAGGTATCTGCTTATCTTCCCCGTGTAACCATAAGGAAGTTTTACTCCTACGAGGCAGGTGAAAAACTGCTCAATCTCCTCCTGACTTAGAGTGAAGCACGCGGGAGGGTAGTCATTTCCGGTCTTCTTGGCCTTTTTGCCTTTGCGACGACTTTCCGTGTCCTGCTTCGCCTCATCATCATCATCATCATCATCATCATCATATATAGCGTGAAGCTCCTGCCTGATGCCCATTGATTTCAAGTCTGCCCTTGCTTTCGGCCCATCTTTGGTCCTCTCTGGCATGTTGAGCAGGGTACCAAGCAGACTCTCGCACACGTTCTTCGTGATATGCATGACATCAAGGCTGTGAGGCACAGGTGGATCTTCCAGTACGGCAAGTCCCAGAAAACAGACCTCGTTTTCCATGCCTTCAGCAGCGGCTCTGGCGCCTTTCGCTTCTTTCCCGGCTCTGGCGCCTTTTTCTTCTTTCCCGGCAGTGGGCAGTCTTTCCAATTTTTCAACAGCTCGTCTATTTCCTCGCCACTCCTCGTACGCGGCGTCCTCGGGGTTCGGTTTCACCATCGAACAGATCCTTGCGTTTTCTCCATGGGTCATCATCGCCAAGCCACCTTCGATGTCCCATGAACACGGTTTTTGAAGACCCGGGATCTCTATCTAGCTGGCGATACGTTGTGTCATCCATGCACCTGATGCATCCAGAAAATCCGTGGACCACCTGCCCCGTGACATATCCGTAACCAAGATAGTCGTGCACCGTCGTGAGCAGCGCGGCTCTCATAGGGAAATATTCTTTCTCTGCGGCGTCCCACGTATTGGCTGGCGTTTTCCACAGCGTGTCAAGCTCCTCTTTCAGCAGCCCCAGATACAGATTGATGTCGTTCCCTGGTTGTTTCGGTCCTTCAATTAGCATACTCATGTGAATGTACTTCCTCTTCATGCACAACCAGGGGAGAAGGTTGTACATCCACACAAACACAGGCCAGGTGCTATGTGTGCTTCTCTGGCTGCCAAACGGATTGACTCCATCGGTGCTCGTGCCCAGCATGATGTTCCTTGGATCGTTCCCAAATTCTGGGTCTTCGAAGTTCAACGCTTGCCACTGGCTCGCATCCTTAGGGTGACTCAGCATCTTGTCTTTTTTTATCTATCTCCGGATCATTTGCGTCATCTTCTCGCTTCTTCTCCTCCCTATCCGCGTGCCAACATAGGAGCTTTGCTACCTTAGGGTCCGTGAAATACCTGCAGACGAGGAGTGATCGGAAAGTACCACACCACTTTTCGAGGAGCTTTCTTCCTCCTCTTGTATCGAGTGACGCCGCACACCGGACATATGGTAGACTCCGCGTGCTCGTCCCGATAAATGATGCAATTGTTCATGCACACATGGTATTTCACGTGCGGTAAATCCAGAGGACATACGATTTTCTTCGCCTCCTCCAAACTGGTCGGGCACTTGTTCCCCTTGGGAAGATGTTCGTGCCAGAATGACATGTTCTCGTCGAAGCATGCGTCGGTCATTTTGTGTTTTACCTTCATCTCCAGAGCCATGAGCGTTACTTTCAGGCGGGTATCCTCGGGCCTGCATCCTTCATACAATGGAGTAACCGCGTCTAACTCAAGTTGATCCATCTTGGCTTTCTCTCGGGCGGCAGCTCTTGCATTATCCGTCTGCTTGAGAAGCAGCTCTTGAATATGAGGGTCCTGCACCCAACCCATCAATGGTCCAGCGTCGTCTGCTCTGCCGGCATCATCATCTTCATGATCATGCCCGTCGTCTGCTCCGGCATCTTCCTCATCATCATGTCCTGCATCTTCTACATGATGACTGTGTACAGCATCACCGTCGTGATCATCTCCTGGGGATTCTTCGTCTTCTCGCCCGCCCGAGCTGCGGTGGTTGTCTTGCTGCCCTTCCTCATTTCTTGCCCGGCCCGCATGGATGACTTCGTAGTCATCTTCATCACCTTGCCACCGATAGCCATCCATGAAACCACGCAAGAGCAGGTGGTCCCGCACCTGCCCGGATTTCGGGTCCGCAATAAGGCTCTTCAGCTTGCATCTTCGACACGGACATCTTATCTCCGTCTCGTTCTTTTGAAGCATCTCGGCCTTCGCGGACCTCAAAAACCTATTCATGATGCCTTCGGTCATCATGCGGACCATGGTCGCCTGCGGGGTAGAGCAAAACGATATTTTAGAACCAAGAAAAAATTTGGCATGACTTTCCCTAAAAATAGGAGCAAAAAGAATGCTTAATGCCAAAATTCTCGCCGAAACAGAAATGAATCAACATTCCGGCAAAATATTGGCAACTATCGAATTTCAAATACCGGTACACCTCCAAACACAAACACATATGCAACACCACAAACATATGCAACACCACGAACATACATAGATCTAGCTAGGCCATAAAAAGTGCATGTGCACATTGTTGTAGGGAGAACAACATAAATATAGCTTCCCCCTTACTTACCTATCAAAACAAGGTAATTTAACCACTTAAATTGAATGAATCTATGGTAGAAATGAGGTGAAAAAGAGGAGGCACCCGAGACAAGGAGGAGGTGGAGAGAATGAAGTGGGGAGAAAGTGAGTGTGGGTAGGAGAGGCTGTCCAAAATATCTTGTTGCTGCCCACTTACTAATGGCGCACCAACTCTAAATGCGCCATTAGTAATCCAGGTTACTAATGGCGCACCTCCTGGTGGTGCGCCATTAGTAGTTTTGCAAAAAAAAACTAACGGCGCATTGTCCCACAGTGCGCCATTACTAGTTTAAACTAGTAATGGCGCACGGTGGAACAGTGCGCCATTAGTAGTTTTGCAAAAAAGGGAATAAAAAATATAATAAAAAAACAACATTAGTGGCGCACTTTCCCGCAGGTGCGCCATTACTAGTTACAACTAGTAATGGCGCACTGTGTCTGGATGCGCCATTAGTATGTTTGGACAGGCGCACTAGTTAAAATTTTTTTGATACTAATGGCGCACCCTGGGCCAGGTGCGCCATTATTATATACTAATGGCGCACCGGTTGTCTGGTGCGCCATTAGTGTCAATCCCATCTATAGCCCTTTTTCTAGTAGTGTAAAGTATGGCACACTGAACTATCAAGTAGTCATCAGCTTTGCTCTGCCAGGTGTTCACAACATCTAG
This sequence comes from Triticum aestivum, assembly GCF_018294505.1. NCBI lineage: Eukaryota > Viridiplantae > Streptophyta > Magnoliopsida > Poales > Poaceae > Triticum > Triticum aestivum. The sequence goes on from NC_057812.1 coordinate 102,241,406, forward strand.
CGTTGCTCCTGCAGCGGGTTTATCACCTAGCGGTGCTTCCAAGACGTAATTCTTATGTGCAGCAATGAGGATAATCCTCAAGTGACGGACCCAGTCCGTGTAGTTGCTACCATCATCTTTCAACTTAGCTTTCTCTAGGAATGCATTAAAATTCAATGGAACAATAGCACAGACCATCTATCTACAACAACATAGACATGCAGAATACTATCAGGTACTAAGTTCATGATAAATTAAAGTTCAATTAATCAAATTACTTAAGAACTCCAACTTAGATGGACATCTCTCTAATCATCTAAGTGATCACGTGATCCATATCAACTAAACCATGTCCGACCATCACGTGAGATGGAGTAGTTTTCAATGGTGAACATCACTATGTTGATCATATCTACTATATGATTCACACTTGACCTTTCGGTCTCAGTGTTCCGATGCCATATCTGCATATGCTAGGCTCGTCAAGTTTAACCCGAGTATTCTGCGTGTGCAAAACTGGCTTGCACCCGTTGTATGTGAATGTAGAGCTTATCACACCTGATCATCATGTGGTGTCTCGGCATGATAAATTGTAGCAACGGTGCATACTCAGGGAGAACACTTATACCTTGAAATTTAGTGAGAGATCATCTTATAATGCTACCGCCGAACTAAGCAAAATAAGATGCATAAAGGATAAACATCACATGCAATCAATATAAGTGATATGATATGGCCATCATCATCTTGTGCCTTTGATCTCCATCTCCAAAGAACCGTCATGATCACCATCATTGTCGTCTCACCAACTATTGCTACTACAACTATCGCTACCGCTTAGTGATAAAGTGAAGCAATTACATGGCGATTGCATTTCATACAATAAAGCGACAACCATATGGCTCCTGCCAGTTGTCGATAACTGTGTTACAAAATATGATCATCTCATACAATAAAATTTAGCATCATGTCTTGACCATATCACATCACAATATACCCTGCAAAAACAAGTTAGACGTCCTCTACTTTATCGTTGCAAGTTTTACGTGGCTGCTACGGGCTGAGCAAGAACCGTTCTTACCTACGCATCAAAAACCACAATGCGGTATAGTGATTGATTTTTGATCTTCAGAAAGAACCATGTTCATTGAATCCGATTCAACTAAAGTTGGAGGAATTGACACCCACCAGCCACCTGTGTGTGAAGCACGTCGGTAGAACCAGTTTGCGTAAGCGTACGCGTAATGTCGGTCTGGGCCGCTTTATCCAACAATACCGCCGAATCGAGAATCAACTAGTGACGGCAAGCAATATTTATATACCCACGCCCACAACTCCTTTGTGTTCTACTCGTGCATAAAACATCTACGCATAGACCTGGCTCTGATGCCACTGTTGGGGAACGTAGTAATTTCAAAATTTTCCTATGCACACGCAAGGTCTATCATGGTGATGCATAGAAACGAGAGGGGAAGAGTGTTGTCCACGTACCCTCGTAGACCGTAAGCGGAAGCGTTATGACAACGCGGTTGATATAGTCGTACGTCTTCATGATCCGACCGATCCTAGTGCCGAAAGTACGGCACCTCCGCGATCTGCACACCTTTGGCTCGGTGACGTCCCACGAACTCTTGATCCAGCTGAGTGTCGAGGGAGAGCTTCATCAGCACGACGGTGTGATGACAGTGATGATGAAGCTACCGGCGCAGGGCTTCGCCTAAGCACTACGATGATATGACTGAGGTGGATTATGGTGGAGGGGGCACCGAACATGGCTAAGGGATCAATGATCAACTTGTGTGTCCTAGGGTGCCCCTTGCCCCCGTATATAAAGGAGCAAGGGGGGAGGCCGGCCGCCCCACTACAAGAAATATGTTAACTTGTGACCACCACTATTAGTCACTGAATGGTCACAAATTTCCATTTATGACCTTTTTGTGACCAAAAACATAAGGTCAAAAGCTGGCCGTCATAAATTGACTATAGCGACCTTTCTTCTGGAATGGTCGTAGACGTTTATGACCAAGATACGTCTACTATGGCGTTTTGGTCACTAGCAACCTCCCCAGGCCACGTAGGCATCCAACGTGGCAATCTGACGTGGCACAAGATTCAGCCCGGTCCAATTCGGTTTTCTACATGGGCCTAGCCCAACAATTCGGCCTTTTTAATATTTATTTTTTCTGTTAATTTTCGCTAGCTACATGGGCCTAGCCCAACAATTTAGCATTTTTATTTTCTGGGCCGTGGCCTTTTTGCAAACCATTTCATTAAGCCTATTTTTCTGGTTTTTCTAAAATACACAATGTTCTGATCCACTATAGTTTGGGCCATAGCCTTTTTAGAGCCCAAATATTATTTTGTCAAGTAGAACATTTGGTCTTTTTCATTCACAGATTTCAATTTACACATTTGAACAACAAAATAATAAATCTCTCAATTAACTGATTAAATCCAGAAATCATCCAGTCAAATACTCACAAGAGCACATACACGTTTGCACGTCCAACAAGTGCACATACAATCAAAAACAGATACACAAGCACCAAAACTTGGTGGCAACATCAACTAAAACTATGGCGCGCATCTCCAAGCTTCTTCTGATCTTCTATCATAGCAGCAGCAGCCTCGACAACATTAGATCCTGATCCAGATAAGCTATTAGTGAAATACACTGGAAGTAAATAATATTCTTTCAAGAGGCTAAAATTTATACATACATGCCCAAATGCCCCAATTCAGTAAACACTAAGCATGGCATAACAAAACTTCCAACAACTTGAATGCAACAGATTAACCTGATGTTGTTCTACAATAGTAATCTATACATACCTGCATGGTACATTGGTACAAAGTTTAGATAATGAAATGAACATCACTATAACACTAACCTAAAAAAATTCCTATTCTACTACCATGACCATCCATTCAACTAACAATACTAGTAAGTGCACAGAGACTAACATCACAAGGCAGGAGACAATTTTGGCAAGTTGGAGAAATCATTTAATTAGTTTTGGTATACTTAGGTTATGAGCCAAAATAGATCAAGCAAAAAAAGCAGTAACTGGTGAAGCATGAGCATGGATATGGTACAAAATTGAGCATATTAACGTTAAGATTTGGGCCTTCCAACTTTACTGGTCATACATACATATACAGAATTGAGCATGAATCATTGGTCTTAGTTGTATATGAGACTAGTTGGGCTCTGTATTCTAAGCTCCAAGCAGGTTACAGAAGAAATTGAAGATGAACCGTATATAACAGACTAAAAAATCAAATAGAAACCCAAAAATTAAATACGAGTATAACATGAAGGATTACAACAGGTTCAATTCAATCAATTTCTAAAGCATTGAATCGGTAGCATAAGCATGCAACAACAACATAAGAATTTAATCAACAGCTGCGCGAGTATAAGCATTTAATTAGCAGCAACAACACAAGCACCACCACCACCAGCACAAGTGCACACCTATTCAAGCTAGTAGCAGTCTAGCAGGCTAGCAGCAGAAGCATTCAGACAACTAGAGAAGCACAGTACAACAGCAAAAGCATTGAAAGAGCAGCAAAGCAGGTTTGAACAGTCACATGCATATCTTATAAACTTAGGCAATTGTTCTCAGGTTATCCTTAACATCATGCATTAACTTGGGTAATTAGCATCAAACAATACATATCAGTACAAGGCTAGGCAAGATAATAAAGACTTGGGAAAAGATAGCAGAGTTATAAAAAATGATATGTGCCCTTAAAGAGAGGGCAGTGTCAAGTGCGGCCACAGACATAGGCATTAGCCGCACCCACGACCCCTGGACACTCTCACAACCGAAGAGGAGGTCCCTTGCGTATAGTCTCCTTCGAGTCTGCGAGAGAAAGAACAAGGTGAAGGTCAGTACGCATAAAGGATGCTGCTATTTTGGGTCAATCTAAGTCAAGGTCATAAGAGAATTTATTCAAAAAATAAAATAACATGTGAACATCTTGCACAAACTATCATCATTTATAAAAAATACAAAACAAATATGCATACGAAGGTGAAATATTACAAAGAAAGCACTCATCAGGTAGCAGAACAGGAGAATTAGTTAACACTATACATTGCAACTTCAGCAACTACAGAAAGGAAAAAAACAGGGCACATCCATTCTCCAAGCATCCAGTGTACTATCAGAATGACGAAACTTTCATAACAAACAGAAAAGCATATGTGGTGGTAAGATGATCGACATACTGAATCTTTTATGGCGAGTTTGGCGAGTACTAGTTAAGCAAACAAACATAAAGAAGGACTAAAAGAATAAACCTTGGTAACAAAGTAACTAGAATTAGCACCAACTGCAAGATGACATGTGGTGCAGCAACTAATTATAGCTAAATGGGTTGTCCAAATACATAGATTATCATTAGATGGATGAAACCAACAAGATCCGATCATACAAATATTCCAGGGTATCTGACTTTGTTACCCAGAAATATCGCATGAGTGTAGTGCACACCAGGATAAATTGCAAGACGGAAACACTGGGAGCAAGCAACTGATGTAGTAATAAGCTTTCATGGAATTTTATTTTATGTCATGCTAAATGCAGCAGGCATGCATAACTTGATTCACAAGGCTGCACGCAACATACACAGTGAACTCTTATGAACAAACACACCACAGCTTTAAAAACAAAATTTCAGGCATCACAGTGCACCATACGAATCAACAATGAAACACTATAGTTCATCAATATCACTAGGCCCAACTAGTGTGTGGTGGGATATCGAACCATTTCGAATTTTTTTCAGTGGATTCCATACAGCAAGGGGGATTTTCCACAACTAGCTCTCAAGAACAAACACACCACAGCTTAAAAGGAAATTTCCAGCCTCACAGTGCACCATACGAATCAGTGGTGTGTACACAAAATATATACAGGTTCATCCAAAAACTAAACCAACCCCTACTGTGCTCACTAAACACCAGCACCCAGGCCCAACTTTGTAGTGATGATTACATAGATGCACTGCTAAACTAACGCGACATGTAAACCAGATCCACGCATCGAGAGCTAGCAGAGGAGGTCGAGACAGCTGCCAGAACCCCACATGAACAAAGCAAGGGTAATCCATCTAGAAAATGGCGCGTTTCTGGAACAGAAGCCCGGCGAGCGACGGCGAGAGCGAGAGCGAGCAAGCTAGGGGTCTCACCTTGAGGCCGATGTAGCGGTCGCTGTGCACCCTCTTGAAGTGCTTCACCCCCTTCTTCACGATCGCCTTCTTCAGCAAAGGCACCGCCATCTGCACAGTGCACGGAGGAAACTCAGTAACAGGAAGGCACGAAGGACCGGCGGCCGGCGATGGTGTATCCCTCGACGGATCTGCATCCACAAGGCGAGGTGAGAGAGGGGGTCAGCTACATCCTACCCGTGCGGATCGATCAGATCGGAGGGGAAAAACAAGCGGGGACGAGGGGCACCTACCCGTGCTGGTCCTCCATCGCGGCCTTGTCGGGGACGAGGGAGAGTTGGGGAGGCGTCCGGGCAACTTGGAGGGGTAGAGTCCAGCAGCAACCATCGAGGATGTGGCTGTCTCTAGCGTGGACGAGAGGCCATGACGAAGGGGGAAGTCGGCGAGATGCAGAGCCCGGAGGAGCGTCGGACGGTGAAGGAGCCGCGGCGGAGCGTGGCATCAAGTGCTCGGAACGGAGCCGTCGTCGCGCTTCGGGCGCGGTCGTCGGAGGCGCTGCCGAGCAGCCATGGAGACGAGGCTATGGTGCCGGCCATGGACTGACTGTAGAGAGAAGGAGGAGGGCGGTGCTTCCGAGCGCGAGGGTGGATCGGCGGCGGGTGGG